>NW_023458749.1:31714-33118 GCF_013731165.1 Rhagoletis pomonella
TCGATAGAGGAGTTACATACTTATATAAAAAATCGCCTCTAAACAATCAGAGGTATGGAGGATATACTTTATATGGCACCAATCTAAGTGATTTTCACTGCTATGTTATCGGTATGTAAACGGGTAACACACTTTATTGGGTTTAGTTTCCTACATAAAGGAGATATATCGCAAAAACTGGTATCTGAACAATCAGTGCTATAGGAGATAAAGCTTATACAGCATAGATTTTGACGATTTTCTCAGTAGACTTTGTATTATTATTTATAAAATATCTTACGAAATTTATCGGTTTTAGCTGTTCAAATAAAGGAGTTTTACAGTAAAATCCCATATCTGAACAATCAGATGTATGGAAGATATATGTTGTAGTCATCCGATCCTTGTTATTTTCACTGTAAGTATTCTGTTGATAATGAGTGAAAATGGTGCGAAATTTCATGTTCCTAGCTGCATAAATGGAGGAGATATGATAAAAGACCTCATATCTGAACAATCAGTTGTATGGGGTCTGCAGGTTATAGTGACCCGATCTTCGTTATTTTCACTGTAAGTCTTCTGCTGAAAGCAGCGCGAAATTTCATGGTCCCAGCTAAATAAATGGATGAATTATAACGAAAAATCTCATATCTGAACAATCAGTTGTATGGGAGCTATAGGTTATAGTTGTCCGATCTTTTTAATTTTCACTGTAAGTTTTCTGTTGATAATTATTGAAAACAGTGCGGAATTTCCTGTTCCCAGCTATATAAATGGACGAGTTATAAAGAAAAATTTTATATCTGAACAATCAGTTGTATGGGAGCTATAGGTTATAGTGAACCGATCTTTGTAATTTTCACTGTAAGCATTCTGTTAATGGGTGCAAGTGCTGCGAAATTTCATGTTAGTAGCTGCATAAATGGAGAAGTTATAACGAAAAATCTCATATCTGAACAATCAGTTGTATGGGAGCTATATGTTATAGTGGTCCGATTCTTCCGGTTCCGACAAATGATTAATAGATTATAAAAATACACCCACCTACCAAATTTGATCCGGATATCTCGAAAACTGGGAGACTAGAATGCATACAAACAGACGGACAGACGGACAGACGGACATGGATAAATCAACTCAGCTCGACGTTCTGATCATATAAGTATACATAAACTTTTCCCGCCAAATTAACTATTTTTTAACTTCCCCTCCAAACAGTTTTACTGCTTTGAGGTTGAACTCAATTCTATTGAAAAGAGCGCGGGTACTTATTTTCCCGTATTCAACCAGGAACGGCCGTCAGCCACCACACATCGTCCGTACTCTCGTCCGCTCTACATTTGTACATATCCATAAAAAAATAATAATAAATCAAACCTATTTGACAAGGGACTAATTTTTCGTTGGTTTATTTATTTTATCGCT
>NW_023458749.1:33218-41631 GCF_013731165.1 Rhagoletis pomonella
TATTTGACAAGGGACTAATTTTTCGTTGGTTTATTTATTTTATCGCTTTATATTGAAAATACATTGGTGCAACATACTAAGCTTTCGAGCTAAAATTTTCAAAAAGGTGGCAACTCTCCTCAAAAATATTTCCAACAGTCATCTATCTTAAACTTCCTTAATTTAATACCTATATTTTAATAAGTCATTTATTTTATCAATTATGTAAATTTAGTTCAATTTTCAAACAGGTGGCAACCCTCCTCAAATATATTTTTGGCCGTAAACCTTAATATTGAAATACTTCATTTATTTATTTTTGTAATATAAATGATCCTGCTATGATACCGAGCAATACAAAAAAAAAAATTATTCAAATCAGTTCAGCGGTTCTCGAGTTTCGATGACCGTGACAAAAGAACACAACATTTTTTTATATATAAATATAGATTTCTAAATAAAGATTTTTAAATGCCTTTAGTTTGGTACCGATATTGTAACATTTAATTTATTTTACCAATTTAATTGAGATACATTTTCAAACAGGTGGCAACCCTCTTCAAACATATTTTCGGCTGTACGCCTTCTTAAAACTCTATAGTTTTACACCCACATGGCAATAATTCATTTATTTTATCAATTTGTCTGAGTTAAAATTTTCAAATAGGTGGCAACCCTCGTCAAAAATATTTCCAGCTGTTATCTTTCTAAAAACTCTTTAATTTCATACCCATATTGTAACAATTTATTTATTTTATCAATATAATTGGGTTTAAAAATTTTCAAATAGGTGGCAACCCTCCAATTTTTTGCGATATCATTGGTTCTGGTATTATACCGAACAATACAAAAAAAAATTATTCAAATCGGTTAGCCGTTATCGAGTTTTGACGACCGTGACATACGAACACAACATTTTTATTAATATAGATGTAAGCATGTAAATCACTCACCTAATTTCTCGCTCCTTTGACGTTGGTACCATCGACACCGGGAAGCTGGAAAGGCTGTGGGAAAGAATTGATCCCTAGAACATACATACATATACTCAATATACGAGCGGATCTTAGAATCTAATTGGAAGAATTCCAAGTCTGATATGTGGCTGGAGCGCTCATTCGAAGCTGTGGACAACGAGTGAAGCTCTGCCTAGTACCACGCGGTCTGTTAAACTCGACGGAAAACCTTAGCTAGTCAGCGAAATTATGTTTCAAGCAAAAAAAAACCGCGGATCGTGAAAGCAATATTAAATAGTGAACGAAAGTGTACGCGAGAATGAAAAGTGAATGAATCCTTAAAGAAAAAAAAGGTTAAAGTGAAATTAAAGAGTTGTTCAATCAAAAAAAAAAAGATACAATTCAATGATAAAAAAATCAAAAGCGATTGAATTCGGTTATAAAATATTTAATGAAAAAAATAGAATCTCAAATAATCTATCATCCAGTTATGAAGCCAAAGAAAAAAAAACTGAAGTGATTGACAAGAGGTAATTGAGAAGAAGTGGAAGAATCAAACAAAAAGGATGTTAATTGCGGGAATAAATCTAGAGTCTAAGGCGTACAAAGAGTGTTGTAAGAATTTTTGCAAAAAAAAAACTTAATTCAGTGTAGCAAAAAAAAAATCCAAAGAAAGTTTCCAACATTCAGCATTGTCTTCAAAAAAATGCTAACAAAAAAAAACTTAATCAAATAAAATGCTAGTTTAGCTATATCTACAAAAAAAAAGGTAAGTGACTTCAAATGAAAAATCAAAATAGGATTCCACACCCTATAACAATATTAATTTAAGAGAAATATTTAGTTTAAAAACAACATCCTAAATTATTTGCAAAAAAAAAAAAGTATATATATAAATTTGTTTGTGAGTGTGCTCCAGCGGGGGCCCTTTATGTATAACTAGGTTAAAGGTGGGTAGTGCGAAACAAATGTACAAAAGAAATTAATATTTTTACACGGATGTGTGTACTAAATTAAAAAAACAAGCAAAGTGACTTAAATCCAGCCTATGAGATACGGATGTCGAGGAGATCACCAACCGGCGAGTTTCCGCTCACGTATGCCTACTCGCTATGCCACTGCGAGTTGAGAGAGAAAACGACGGTGGGTACTAGTTGCTCAGTTATTTTGCAATAGCGGGCCCAGTGACTTCCACGCGCTCTCTTCCAACTTTCCCAGGTACATACGTATGTCCAGTGGATTTCTTAGATACCTTTTTTGTTGGCACTGCAATTGTATCGAATGTGGCTAGTACTTTGTACATCCATGTACGCATAACCAATCTTGCCGGAAATCGAGGTCCTTACGGATAGCCTCCCGCGGGCAAGACCGTGAAACCAATACGTGCTCTGATTACCCTTCCACATACTAATATTTGTGTTTTACTGAGATATTTGCCCATGAGAATGATCGTGCTTTTTAGTCTCTCAACAAAAACCCGTTGAATTTTATGTTAAAGTGACTCTACAATTTCAATAAATAACTTTACACTGATAATTATGTTGTTTTATTAAAATCATCCGGCTAGTTAGTAGATAAAAATACGTATTATGAGGAAATAGCATGAGAAATTACTTTACACGAAAAATCTCCTAACTCGAGATCAGGGCAAATATCATACATACAGCCAATTTCATGAAAGCAATTCAAGTAAAAAAAGGGTTTTAATCTTTTGAATATTATGTGGAAATTGAAAGAGAATACAAAAATAATAATTTTTCGATTTAAATTGCTGGTGAAACCGGCTGATTGGCTTACACGAATGTAAGAAAACACTTTTGCGTCGAGCTTACCTCCAATTCGCGGGTTCTTATTTTATAAATAAATTTGATTCACTCCGTTAACTAAAACGGTTAAACTTTATCTTTTGCACAGTTCGCCTATTCACCGTTTAAACTGTTTATGTAAAGGCAAACGGAATTCAAATGAACTTCTAATAACAATAGAAAAATGCCAGAATTTAAGCCGCACTCGCGTCTAACACCTTCCGTTGACCCTATTTCAATAAATCTTGATAAAATAGGCGATCGCCTTTCGGATCAAGAGTTTGTGGCAAAAACAACTCTTTTGTACACTTTCTACGTTTATCTTACGCCACTGATCGAACGAACTTCTTTCAAGTTGCCTATCGAACATCGCGCAATATCCACCTCAAACAAGTGCATCACACATGTACACATTATCTAAACACAGCCATGCATAACAGAGGCTAGCTTGAGATTTCCAGAGTGGGTAACAGAGCTACTTAGCAGCGCTACACGGACATGGGTTGTTAGTTGCAGGCTCAGCTCAGATACTTTTCCCCAAACACACACAATTTGTATATTCCTTTGCTATTGGACCAGACTAATGAACATACATACTTAGCTGTTCGGCTGTCGTTAACAATATTGTTAAATAATTTTAACAAAGATGCCAAACTCTCTTTAAATGTGGATGCATCTAATACGGCAATTGGTGGTGTCATACATCAAGCGTTTGATAACAAATCAGAGCCACTAGCTTTCTTTTCTAAGAAACTTTCTCCATCCGAAGTTAAGTACAGTGCATTTGACAGGGAGTTGCTAGCTATTTTTTCGAACATTAAACATTTTCGCAATCTTTTAGAAGGACGACAATTTACAGTTTTTACAGATAACAAGCCTTTGATATTTGCTTTGAGTTCAAAAACCGAACGTAGTCCGAGACAAACTAGACATATGGAATTCATTGCACAATTTACTAATGACATACGATATATTAAAGGACAGGAAAACATTATAGCTGACATATTATCTCGATCTTTCGAAGTTGATGCAATTAAAAGTACAGAACTGAATTTCAAAGTTTTACAAAATGAACAAGAATAGGACGAGGAACTAAACACATTAAAATCTGGAGACACATCACATAACCTTAAATAAATTCAAATTCCACTTTTAAATTTTAATACTTGGTGAGAATCCTAGGCCATTTGTTCCAAATTGTTTACGCAAGACACAAAAGCTACACGTCGTCTAATTATTATTTAATTATTAATTAGTACTATTGGCCAAAAACGCACACAGAAATTAACATTTGGTCAAAAGAATGTATAAATTGTCAAAAATCGAAAGTTAATCGTCATACTAAATCTCCAGTAATTAAAATTCCGATTCCCAAAAGTAGATTTGAGCATATTCATTTAGATATTGTTGGACCTCTTCCTGTATCAAAAGGACATCGTTACATTTTTACAATAGTTGACAGGTTCACGCGTTGGCCCGAGGCATACGCATTAAAGGACATTTCAGCGGCAGTGGTTGCAAATAAATTTTTTAGAGTACATGTTTCACGTTTTGGGGTACCGTTAAAAATCACTACAGATCAGGGTACTCAGTTTATGTCAAAATTGTTTTCAGAATTAACAAACTTGCTTGGTAGTCATCGCGTTGCGACTGCTACATATCATCCTCAAGGGAATGGTATGGTAGAACGGTTTCACAAGCAGTTAAAAGCTACGATAATGGCTAGAAATGGAACCAACAATTGGTATGATGAGCTGCCGATGATACTTCTGGGTTTACGATCGATGTATAAAGAAAGTATTTCAGCCACACCATCTGAGATGGTTTTTGGGCAAAATTTACGCCTACCCGGTGAACTTGTGGTTCCATCTGAAGAACCCAACTGAAGTTTTAGGCAATTTTCGGGAACATTTTATAAATGTTAAGTCAAATTTAAAGTATAATCAAAATTCTGATACTGGTGTATATATACCAAAGGATTTGGAGACTTGTAACGAGGGAACGAAAAATGACACTGAAAATGGCACAATGCCGAAACCGGTTTGTCTGAAAACCAAACTTGACAAGGGATGACGGAAATTCGTTCCAAAATAAATCACTTGTAAATTTGTTTTTATGCGTGTTATTAATAAAAGATCATTGCAGCAACCATACAAGGGACCTTAAAAGGTTGTTGAAAAAAACAAAAAGTATTTCAAACTTGAAGTAAATAATGAGGTTAAAACAATTCCGATAGACAGACTAAAACCAGCGATCATTGAAACAGAACTAATACCAGAAACAAACACTAATATAATGAATAACACAACATCAAATAGGAAACGAGTTACTTTTAATTTATATAACATTAATTCTCTAGAAGGGGGAGTATCTTAGGGTTTGTATTTGTGTTATTGTCTTTTGTACTGTGTTAATTTCAACTTTGTAATTTTAAAAATTTTATACTTAAGTGATTTTTGTAGTTCAAACATCAAATAGAAAATTATTATTATTAATTTTTTTCTCGAATTGCTAACAGCATAAAAATAAATTAAGTTTTGTTAACTTTTAATAAAAATATTTTTAAAAAAATATCTTTGGAATCAACTACAGATTCCTTGAAGCTTATGGGGAGCTACCTATCTGAAAGATCCCAGTGTGTACGAACCGGTACAAATATCTCTAAACTTGAGCCGGTTTCCTCGGGGGTTCCTGAAGGTTCAGTCCTTGGTCCTCTTCTATTTAGTTTGTTCATAAACGATGTTTTTCTTACATGTAAATTTGCAAATATTCATGCCTATGCGGTTGATATTCATATATATCTATCTAATAACTTTTGAAATATTGATGTATTAGTAAGCCAACTTAATTGTGACCTGGCTGCCATTGAGCAATGGTCTAAGGATAATGATCTTCTCCTGAACTCTAGTAAGTCATATGTATTACCAATTGCAAAGAAGAAGCTTAATGCTACTGCCATACCTCATTTAGTTATTGGTAATAAACCATTACAATTTGTAAGTAAAATCACTAATTTGGGTTTTATAATTAACGCGTCTTTAGCTGAGATCACACGATTGCCGCAAATGCATCAATCTGGAACAATTTTTATTGTGCTGTATTGGAGAACAATAAAAAAATTGTCCGGATCAAATTCTGTACAGTCACACGGTTGCCTCTTTTTATACAATTTTGATTGCTGCATGTTGTCGAAAAGCAATATAGTGAAAATAATTGCCCCACACTTATCACACGATTGTTCTAGCATGCAGCAATTGTGACAATAAGATGTTGCGCTGACTTCTAAATTCTGTTTGGTTCTTTATTGTGTAAAAATGGCGTATTCTTTAAAAAAAAATAAAGAAAATTGCAACTGGTTTGTATATTGTGGGCTTATTTTATGCACATTTGTTGTTGTTTGAAAGCAAAGAAGCAAAAACTTGAGTCCAATGAAACCTGACGCATTTATTTAGAAGTTTGTGTGTAAATTTTTTTAGTTTTCGACGATAACTGCAACGTGCTATGTGGAGTTCAAGTTGCGATAGTTTTCTTTTTAATTTCGGTTTTTTATTAATTACAAATAAAATTGGTACAAAATAATTATGTATGTTTAAATGAAAGCTGTGAGTTTATATAATTTATGTTTGGAATGAAATTTTATAATTATATGTACAGCTCGCAACAAAAGATAGCACTTGAACATTTTAATCAGTCTTGACTTTTTGCTTTTGTTTGTTTAATGTTAACTTTTTCTATAAATCCATAGCTCGTTGTTTAGTAAAAACCACATAAATAAAAATGTCAAACTTTATACAACAATTATAAACATTTCTTAAACTTTTGATCACAATTCAATGGTTTTTAATTTGGATTTCTAGAAAAAAAATTGTTATGTAGTTTACAAAGTAATTTGCATAGAAGAAAGTGCATAATACCGCCAGCTAAAAAAATTATAAAAATCGACAGGATTTTTTAGCAATTTCAAACTTGCACCTTATTGTACTAAATTTTAATGAGCTATATAATTGAATAACATTTTTTTTCTAGAAATTGAAATTAAAAACCGTGCACTTGTGTTCGAAAGTTTAAGAAATTTTTATAATTTTTGTATAAAGCTTGCATTTTATGCGGTTTTTGTTAGACAATGAGCTATACTTTTAAGAAAAAATAATGAACACTAAACAAATAGAAGAAAAATAGTCAAAACTGGTCAAAATGTTGAGATTCTACCGTTTCGTCGTGGGCTGTATTGAACTTTTAAGTTTTTTTTTTAAATAAATTTATACTGTCATGGCAGTCCGCCATTTGGTGACATAAAATATCTTTCGTATTCTTCTCGTATGAGTTTTGCTTGTGGTGGTATATATCGCAGCAAAGATTCCGTCCTCGGACTTCAAGAAAAATTAAAATTAAAAGTTATCTTGCTTCCGAAATTAAAAGATATCTTGCTTCCGAAAACAAGGATATTCATTTCGGTGTTTTTGGACACATAAGGAAGCAAAAAAGTAGATTATTAATAAACAGCCTAAATATTGTTGTGTATTGTTCACTTCAATTGCCGCACAAGAACACAATAAAAAAGCCGCAATTTTGAAATTTTCATTGCCTCATGATTGCCAATCGAGCTATCACACGATTTCCGCAAGTGGGTTGTATTTGATTGGGCATTGTAAGCACAATATCGGCCTCTATTGCCGCATGAGTCAATTTATTGTAACAATCGTGGGATCTCAGCTTTTGACCTGCACTGATCATATAAATGCAGTAGTTAGTGAAGTTTATGGTACTCTCAGAAATCTACACCAAAGTGAAATATTTACGCCCATTACTACTAGGCGTAGGCTTGCACTTCAATTGATAATACCATTAATGACCTATTCTGAGCTGGATTACAATAAATTAGACTATTTTTCAGCTCATAAGTTATCTGTACTATCTAATCATGTCACTCGGTACGTTTACGGCCTAAGAAAGTTTGACCACATTTCGAAGTGGAGAAGAAGTTTGCTGGGATGTGGAATACATGATTACCAAACGGCCCGGAGCTGTATATTTCTTTACCGGCTAATCACTACAAAGTCGCCTTCTTATCTTTATGACAAGCTGATATTCCCAAAATCTGAGCGCACCAGAGATCTTATTGTACCCGATTTCAATTTCGCAACATCGACTAGACTGTTTTTCATAAATACTATCAGAAGTTGGAACTCCATTCCGACTGCACTAAGAGGCAAGTTAAATAAAAGCAACTATAAAACTCTCATATATTTACACTTCTCTAATAACCCAAGCAGGCCATCAGAATTTAAATTAGTATAGTTTAGAATTAAGAATTATTCATTATTTATTATTTACTTATTTATTTATTTATTTTGTTTTGTCCTGTGTAATATTTAATGCATTCTATGTCCTCTTCATGCGTACCAAATTTTGTTGTACTAAAAAAGAACACAATTCTTATTGTACTAATGTAACTCTTTGTTGATAAATAAATTCAAATAAATAAATTCAAATATCGTTCCAGCCTGATTGTCACCATATCCTCATTGCTGAAATTATGCAAAATAAAAGAGTTTAGTTCACCTCTGATAAGCATGTAGGCCCTAGTTTGACCAAAATTTTTTGCTGCTATCAGCTTTTAGCTCCGTGTTCTGATTCCAGAGATACCGTTACTGCTCAGCCACGTCTCCTGTA
>NW_023458749.1:41731-42990 GCF_013731165.1 Rhagoletis pomonella
CGGTAACCAAAATTCGTAGGGTGTATCGGAAACATGGCAGTCTTGCATAGCAATGAAAATTTGGCTCAGCTTAGTAATCCAAACGCGGTATGCAGTATCTGCAATGAGGAGATCACAGAAATAGAGCTGTCGGTAACACCTTGCGAACATAATTTTCATCGGGTTTGCATAACTAGATGGCCTACTGACCATGATGCTTGTCCCTTGTGTCGGCGTTCATGTGACACACACTCACTAAAGAGCTTTACTGAACAAGATCCAACCAGTCAAAATGATATTTTTGCAGAACAGGAAGCTATTCCAAAAAACGATGGCGGGGGTCGCATGACCAGGTCAAGAGCGGGCAATAATATATCTTTCGATTCGACTTATAATGCTAATCGTGGCCGAGGCCGCGGTTCAAATCCTAATCGTACGCCACGAAATAATCAAAGTAATGTGAATCATAGTTTTATTCAAAATGCTATACAAGACAGTATGAGGTCGTATGAAGACCGGTTCTCCAGACAGGTACGTGAGGAAGTAGGACGTATGGTGTCAGAATCGCTTGATTCATATTTTCGTAATTTGAATGTATCTGAGCACAGAACACAAAATCATTCACCCAACGCTAACGCAGGAGGTGGAAATAATGAGCAAGGTACGTCACGTAATAGTAGGCGGTTAACCGGCGATAACCATGACATGTCTTCTACTGTGGTTGCAAAAGTTATCTCCGGGTGGAAATTAGTGTTCGATGGCTCCTTGAATGGCATATCAGTCGATGAATTTATATACAGAGTGAACGCTCTTACCAACACAACACTACGAGGTGACTACTTTACATTATGTCAACACGTTCATCTGCTTTTTGAAGGAAAAGCTAAGCGGTGGTTTTGGCGTTATCATCACTCCGTTCGTAATTTAGATTGGGTAGATATTTGCGATTGCTTGCGAAGCAATTTTAAGGACTTTCGGTCAGACTTCGACATAAAGAAATCGATACGAAACCTTAAACAAAAAGCTAGTGAATCTTTTGAGAGCTATTTAGATAGCGTGCTTAATATATCAGACAGCTTAAGGATCCCTTTGTCTGAAAGAGAACTAGTAGAAATAGTACTCAGAAATCTTCAGCTAGAGGTTCGGTTGGAGCTTCTTCATTTAGATTTAAATAGCATTTCAGACCTTCGCAAGGCTTGTAGACGCAGAGAAAATTTAGTTGCGGAAATTCAGCACCGGGGAAATGTACTAAAGTCTGTTGTACCGCAACGCAGGAATAT
>NW_023458749.1:43090-44257 GCF_013731165.1 Rhagoletis pomonella
CGACAATTGACCGAAAAGGTTTGTTGGAACTGTGACGAAAGGGGTCACAATTATAAAAATTGTGTCAAGCCAAGGAGGGTATTTTGTTACGGATGCGGTCTGATAGCATTTTTTCTACCCAATTGCCCGAAATGTAATGATTCGGGAAACGGGTTGAGGGATGTCAGCAACAAGCTAAGGCATCCCAGCAGCAAATCGGATCAGCGCAACTAGAGCCAAAAGTATCGATTTTGCAGAAGCCTGATTTTACGCAGAAAGATGCTCCAAAATTTCACCCAATTGTTCCACTCCATCAGCGTTTGGTTGCATATCAAAGCGCTCGAAATAAAATTTTTAAAAGGTCACGTTCGGCTCAACGTGCGAGAAAATTCTGGTCACAAATAAAACAGAAACAAAATAACCTTAGTTCGATTAGTTCCATTCTGAGTAAAAATAACGACATAAGGCCTTACGCTTCCATACAGCTTATGGGTAGGAATACATTGGGTCTTTTAGACTCAGGTGCATCTGTAAGTTGCTTAGGGGCTGAATTGGCAAAAGAGGTGTTAGCTAGTGGGAAGTTGTTTAAGAGAATAAATTCAAAGGTGCAAACCGCTGATGGATCCCGCCAAGAAATTGTTGGCATAATTACATTAGAAACCTGTTATAAAGGTGAGAAAAAGAGGATTGAATTTTATATAATCCCATCACTGGTGCAAGATGTTTATCTCGGAGTTAATTTTTGGAAGGCGTTCGGAATTGCAACTAACTTGATCAGCGAAATTAGCGATACAGACATAGATTCGAATTTGCATAGACTAACAAAAGAGCAACAGGAAACACTGCAGATGGCTATTTCATGTTATCCAAATTTTGAAGAACATGGGCTAGGGAAAACTAGGTTAGTTGAGCACGTTATCGACGTGGGTAATTCTAAACCAATAAAACAGCGCCACTTCCCTGTGTCTCCAGCAGTGGAGAAATTAATGTGCGATGAAATCGATAGAATGCTTGCTTTAGGAGTTATCGAGGAATCTAACAGCCCTTGGTCCTCCCCAGTAGTTCTTGTGCGTAAGCCAGGAAAAGTACGTCTCTGCTTAGATAGTAGGAAAGTGAATACACTTACAGTAAAAGATGCTTACCCGTTACCCCATATCGAAGGTATTTTATCCAGGTTGCCTCGAGCAG
>NW_023458749.1:44357-56280 GCF_013731165.1 Rhagoletis pomonella
GTGCATAAAACTAATACCGCATGGTCCAGGGTGCTGCACCGGACCTGGTATGGTTACGTAGAGTCGCGATGGGTCCTCGAGGTATCAGGAATAAGTTCGGTCCACACTTCGTGTCCTTTTAGTTAATGTGGCTACTTAGGTACTCCCACGCACAGTCAGATAAGAATTCCTTTCAATATTTTTGGCTGTACCGGCGATGTTTCGATGGAAAATAGTCGTATTGGAGTCTGATCAACCCATTTATTGGGCCTTCAAATGACCAGCAGCTATTTCTTACAATTAATACGTTTTAAATACTCAGCAAACTATTAAAATAAATACTTTATAAATTTCTTTCGAATCACGTGTTGACTCTTACTAAATTTTTCCTTAGTGAGCGTCTAGTTCGCGCAAGTGATGATCAGTAAAAGAGAACGATCTCTCAAGCGGATGTTGCATCTGACCTCCTTTTTCTCAACCGTTCCGCCCTATTGACAGGTCACTTTTTGTATTAACCTTCAATCTATTACTCAAATGACAGAAGTTTACAGGGTAAGCAAAAAGAAACAAAATTGAAAAAAGTACTAAATTGATTACAAGCAAATGTAGAGATTTACAAAAATTATTTAAATAATGGATAGTACATACAAGGGAAGGACGATTCTAGCGAGTTCTCGAAATAAAATACGGAATGTAGTGATATATTTATGAATAATGGAATTGATAGAAATTCGCGCTCACAAATTACAATACAAAACATATTCTTGCACTGAACGATATAATCCTGGCCAACCGCCCACTGAGATCACTCTGTTTCATCAGCCAACGCAGACTAGCGTGATCCGTGATTATAGTGAATGTCTGTCCTTCCACATACGCTCGAAATTTCTTATTCGCTAATACAGCTGCCAAACATTCCCTTTCTGTAACTGAGTAATTTTGTTGTGCTTTATTCAACTTCTGCGACATATATGCTACCGGTATTTCATCCCCATCGTCATTTTTTTGAGCAAGAACCGCGCCCCTCCGTGTAATTTCGCGTCGCACTGGATTATATACGGTTGCTTGAAATCCGGATTAGTAAGGAATGGAGCAGTGGGCAGCCTTGTCTTTAGTAATTGAAAGGATTCTGGAGCCTTATCGGACCATTCAAATGATTTTGATTTTTTTAAAAGTTCAGTAAGTGGATGAGTTAGCTGTGCGAAATTGGGAACAAATCTTCTATACCACCCCGCCATGCCAAGAAATCTACGCAGTTGTTTTAGAGTTTTCGGAGCGGGGTAGTTCACTATTGCTTCAACTTTACCAGGATCTGTTTTTAATGTTCCTGATCCGACAATATAACCTAGATAACTAACTTCCGTTAGGCAAAACTTGCTTTTGGAAATATTTATTGTCAGACCGGCTTTGCATATATGAGCTGCAACTTCCTTCAAAAGTTCAATGTGTGACTCGAAGCTCTCAGAAACTAACAGCAAATCGTCCAAATAAACAAAAACTTTTTCTTTTAAATTATATGGTATTTCTCGATCCATCAACCTGCACATCGTTTGCGGCGCGTTACACTGACCAAACGGCATCACTGTATAATGATAGAGAGGTCTGTTAGGTACGGTGAAAGCCGTTTTCTCTCGAGAGTTCACTTTCAAAGGAATTTGCCAAAAGGCATCCTTAAGATCCAAACTGGAAATATATTCTGCTCGAGGCAACCTGGATAAAATACCTTCCATGTGGGGTAACGGGTAAGCATCTTTTACTGTTAGTGTATTCACTTTCCTACTATCTAAGCAGAGACGTACTTTTCCTGATTTACGCACAAGAACCACCGGGAGGCTGTTAGATTCCTCGATAACTCCTAAAGCAAGCATTCTATCGATTTCATCGCACATTAATATCTCCACTGCTGGAGACACAGGGAAGTGGCGCTGTTTTATTGGTTTAGAGTTACCCACGTCGATAACGTGCTCAACTAAGTAGTAGTTTATCTGAAATCCTTAAAACGGTCCTTCAGTTATGGTCCTGACGAGATCCCTACTTGTATTCTTATATTATATTAATTATTCTGATTATCTCTATGAGCCGTTAACAGCGTTATTTAATTTATCTCTTAAAGAGGGAGTTTTTTCCAAATATATGGAAGGAATCGTTCATAACCCCGTTACATAAAAGCGGTAGCAGATCTTCAGTGGAGAACTACCGGGGAATAGCTAAGCTTTCTGCAATTCCTAAATTATTTGAAGCAATTATAACAAATCAGTTGACGCATTCTATCTCTTCTAGCATTTCATATAGTCAACATGGATTTTGCAAGGGCAAATCAACTTCTACAAATTTACTTGAATTAACATCCTATATCTCAAAAGCATTTAGTGAAAGCAAAACTGTTGATGTTATATATACTGACTTCAGTACAGCATTTGACCAAGTGTGCCACTCGTTGCTCATCTACAAACTTGATCTTCTTGGTCTTCCACCTAATTTTCTATATCACTAAAACTTTGTTTACAACATTAGTTAGGCCAATTCTGGAATACGGTTCGGTGGTTTGGAATCCAATGTATCAAATTTACTCAGACAAGATAGAATCAATTCAAAAACAATTCCTACTTTTTGCTTTAAGAAATTTCCGTTGGGATTCTCAATATAACCTTCCACCTTATACGAGCCGATTAAAACTTATTAATCTTCCTACACTTTCCAGCCGCAGGCAAATGCTTGGTACAATTTTTATAGTTAAATTACTAACAGGCTCAATTTCAAGTCCGCTTCTTCTTGGCGAAGTTAGCCTTAATGTTCCCTCCCGGGTATCAAGACACTTTTGCCCCTATTTCTGAAAGCTTGTAAAACTAATTTTGAATTGCACGACCCACTCCGTTGCTTATGCCAGGATTTTAACTCTCATTCCAGCACGTTTGATATATCAGATCCGCTTTCAGCATTAAGAAATCGATACTGTCCTCTCTCAATAAATGAATCATTAAAATATAGACATAAAATCGGCTGATGAATTTAGTTCAGTAGCTGAACAGTTTTAGATCTCGACACTTAACAAACTCCTGCCTATCGTGGCTCGGCGCAAAAATTGAAAATACTGGTTCCGTACGTCATGCGGACTGCGCCCCTCGTGCGGATGGGCGGGAATGGAGGGTAAAAACCGTTGGGATATTATTATAACTTAGTTTTCCCTAGCCCATGTTCTTCAAAATTTGGATAACATGAAACAGCCGTCTGCAGTGTTTCCTGTTGCTCTTTAGTTAATCTATGCAAATTCGAATCTATGTCTGTGTCGCTAATTTCGCTGATCAAGTTAGTTGCGATTCCGAACGCCTTCCAAAAATTAACTCCGAGATACACATCTTGCACCAGTGATGGTATTATATAAAATTCAATCCTCTTTTCCTCACCTTTATAACAGGTTTCTAATGTAATTATGCCAACAATTTCTTGGCGGGATCCATCCGCGGTTTGCACCTTTGAATTTATTTTCTTAAACAACTTTCCGCTAGCTAACACTTCTTTTGCCAATTCAGCCCCTAAGCAACTCACAGATGCTCCTGAGTCTAAAAGACCCAATATATTCCTATCCATAAGCTGTATGGAAGCGTAAGGCCTTATGTCGTTACTTTTATTCAAAATTGAACTAATCGAACTAAGGTTATTTTGTTTCTCTTTTATTTATGACCAGAATTTTCTCGCACGTTGAGCCGAACGCGACCTTTTGAAAATTTTATTTCGAGCGCTTTGATATGCAATCAAACGCTGATGGAATGGAACTATTGGGTGAAGTTTTGGAGCATGTTTCTGCGTAAAATCAGGCTTCTGCAAAATCGATACTTTTGACTCTAGTTGCGCTGATCCGATTTGCTGCTGGGATGCCTTTGCTTGTTGCTGACATCCCTTAACCCGTTTCCCGAATCGTTGCATTTCGGGCAATTGGGTAGAAAAAATGCTATCAGGCTGCATCCGTAACAAAACACCCTCCTTGGCTTGACACAATTTTTATAATTGTGACCCCTTTCGTCACAGTTCCAGCAAACCTTTTCGGTCAATGGTCGTGTTGTTTGGTTGGTAACACTAGCACAAACTAAATCATCTCCCATTTCTTCTGTATCGACCCCCACTTCAGAAATATTCCTGCGTTGCGGTACAACAGGCTTTAGTACATTTCCCCGGTGCTGAATTTCCGCCACTAAATTTTCTCTGCGTCTACAAGCCTTGCGAAGGTCTGAAATGCTATGTAAGTCTAAATGAAGAAGCTCCAACCGAACCTCTGGCTGAAGATTTCTGAGTACTATGTCTACTAGTTCTCTTTCAGACAAGGGGATCCTTAAGCTGTCTGATATATTAAGCACGCTATCTAAATAGCTCTCAAACGATTCACTAGCTTTTTGTTTAAGGTTACGTATCGATTCCTTTATTTCGAAGTCTGACCGGAAATCCTTAAAATTGTTTCGCAAGCAGTCGCAAATATCTATCCAATCTAAATTACGTACGGACTGATGATAACGCCAAAACCAACGCTTAGATTCAAAAAGCAAATGAACGTGTTGACATAATGTAAAGTAGTCACCTCGTAGTGTTGTGTTGGTAAGAGCGTTCACTCTGCATATAAATTCATCGACTGATATGCCATTCAGGGAGCCATCGAACACTAATTTCCACCCTGAGATAACTTTTGCAACCACAGTAGAAGACATGTCATGGTATCGCCGGTTAACCGCCCACTATTACGCGACGTACCTTGCTCATTATTTTCCCCTCTTGCGTTAACGTTGGGTGTCTGATTTTGCGTTCTGTGCTCAGATATATTCAAATTACGGAAATATGAATCAAGCGATTCTGACACCATACGTCCTACTTCATCACGTACATGTCTGGAGAACCGGTCTTCATACGACCTCATACTGTCTTGTATAACATTTTGGATAAAACTATGGTTCACATTACTTTGATTATTTTGTGGCGTACGATTAGGATTAGAACCGCGCCCTCGACCACGATTAGTATTATAAGTCGAATCTAAAGATATATTATTGCCCGCTCTTGACCTGGTTAAGCGACCACCGCCATCGTTTTTTGGAATAGCTCCCTGTGCTGCAAAAATATCATTTTGACTGTTTGGATCTTGCTCAGTAAAGCTCTTTAGTGAGTGTGTGTCACATGAACGCCGACACAAGGGACAAGAATCAAGGTCAGTAAGCCATCTAGTTTTGCAAACCCGATGAAAATTATGTTCGCAAGGAGTTACCGATAGCTCTATTTCTGTGATCTTCTCATTACAGATACTGTATACCGTGTTCGGATTAATAAGCTGAGCCAAATTTTCATTGCTATGCAAGACTGCCATGCTTCAGATACACCCTACGAATTTTGGTTACCGTAGGTATTCAAATTGTCGTCTATACAATGAAAAACTTGTATGCCTTTTTAATAGTAAGACGTTACCAAATCGGAAAAAATATGTATGTATGTATGTGTGTATAATAATTATTAAATGTAGTTTATGTGAGACAATGAGTGATTATCATAGACCTGAGAAAGGAATAGGGGTTTGAACAAGAGTTTCCTAATATCGAAGTACAAGGCCAAGGGTAGCATTGCATAATTATAATTTAGTCAATTGGAATCGATTAACAATAATTATTACAAATTATAATTTGTCCGCTTTTGATTTTCCATATTGATTAAATTATATCCCCAATCATTTAGTTAATATAATAACTAACTGCTATCAGTTTCTTTTCCTGTCTTAACAGTTGCGGGATTGATAGTGAATCGACGTCTGCAATTCCAATAAGATAGGATATTGATAAATTCAAAATTAAATTTTAACCCACATTCAGAATTGGTATGCCAGATGCGCTCATATCTAAATGCATATTCCGAATACTAAGCTCGTGAGTACTCAAAACAAAACATTACCTTGGTCGGTTAGACAAACCTGGTACTGGCCAATTTAACTAATTCCTGACTCTGGTAAATGTTTAATGTGTTAACAAGAACTGGGAAACCCAAAACGTATTTTTGGGCCCCACGTTGGGCACCATTTTGTAATGTAGTCTTTACCGGGTAGGTTTGCTTGTAGCGGAGCTGTGCATGCTAGTTTTAACCGGGACTCAAGCTCGTCGGATTGGCGTGGTTCTTGCTCCCTACTTCATTCCAAATCCGGAACAATACAAAAAAAATCATGGACATTTTTTTTTATACAGACGACAGAAAGTACCCCACAAAATTTATTTCCCCAAATACACCTTAATGAATGAAGGACGGACGATAAAGTGGAAGGAAACTCATATTTCGCACCCCGAGAAGCCATATATACGCTTCTCTTCTCTCCCCTACCCAACCATCGAGAAATACTCTGCCGTATCGCCAATCCCAACCAAAGTCCACAGGCCTATGACATCATGGTCTCACTTTAAAATATATCTAATACTTCATGTTTAATAACACATACAATTCATTTATTAATTATCAGTCTATAATTACAAATTTTTTCTAACACTAATATCTATATATGTATATATATTTTTATTTTTATTTTTATCTATTTATTTATTTATTTTTAATTAAGCTCAAAAATAAACTCTTTACTGTATTTAAAGGAACACCCTAATATAGGCTTTTCAGATATTTTCATTCCTTATTCTAATTTATCAATAATCCCACTAACAAAATATAATAATGCTCTGGTAAATACACTAATTTATGTACATACGTATTCAAATGAAAATAACAAAAAAAAACTAAATACCGAAAATCCAAAGAGTATGAAGGGGTCAGGATCCAACCGAAACACAGAGCATAAGCTGAATCAATGCTTTAAACCAAACATTATTTTTGGATCGTGGACTCTTCTGTTATACATATGAAGAATATTAGGTTATAAAGATATAAAGAGTGATAATTAATAATAATAATAATAATATTAGGTTATATTATTATTATTATTATTAATTAGGTTATATTATTATAAAGATATAAAGAGTGATAATTAATAATAATAATATCCCAACGGTTTTTACCCTCCATTCCCGCCCATCCGCACGAGGGGCGCAGTCCGCATGACGTACGGAACCAATATTTTAAATTTTTGTGCCGAGTCACGATAGGCAGGAGTTTGTTAAGTGTCGAGATCTAAAACTGTTCAGCTACAGAACTAAATTCATCAGCTGATTTTATGTATTTATGTCAATAATTCACTTATTGAGAGAGGAGAGTATCGCTTTCTTAATGCTGAAAAGCGGTTCTGATATATCAAACGTGCTGGAATGAGAGTTAAAATCCTGGCATAAGCAACGGAGTGGGTCGTGTAATTCAAAATTGGTTTTACAAGCTTTCAGAAATATGGGACAAAAGTGTCTTGATACGCGTGAGGGAACATTAAAGCTTACATCAGCCAGAAGAGACGGACTAGAAATTGAGCCTGTCAGTAATTTAACCATAAAAATTATACCAAGCATTTCCCTGCGACTGGCAAGTGTAGGAAGGTTAATAAGTTTTAAGCGACTCGTATAAGGTGGAAGACTATATTGAGAATCCCATCGGAAATTTCTTAAAGCAAAAAGTAGGAATTGTTTTTGAATTGATTCTATCTTGTCTGAGTAAATTTGATACCTTGGATTCCAAATCACCGAGCCGTATTCCAGAATCGGCCTAACTAATGTTGTAAACAGGGTTTTAGTGATATAAGGGTCACTAAATTCTTTTGACCATCGTTTCACAAATGCAAGTTCACCTTTAGCCTTGTTGACTGTCACATTAATGTGAAGATTAAAATTAAGCTTAGGATCCATTGTGATACCAAGGTCCACAAAATTGTATACCTGTTCCAGGTTATGGTTACCTATTATATAAGAAACTGGCAGAACAGCTCTTCGCGAGAAGCACATTACTTTACATTTCTTAAGATTTAGAGGCATAAGATTTACTTTGTACCAGTAAGCCATGCTGTTTAAGTCTGATTGTAGCAAAGACCTTTCTTTAATTGAAACGTACGATTTATAAAGTTTTACATCATCTGCATACATTAAAATTTTGGAGAATTTCATATCTGTAGAAATATCGTTTATAAAAAGCAAGAACAGAATCGGGCCTAGGTGGCTACCCCGAGGGACTCCTGAAGTAACATCAATGACGTCAGAGATAGTATTTTTAAACAATACCATTTGTGATCTATCATAGAGGTATGAAGAGATCCAACGTAGATAATTAGGTGGAAGACCAAGAAGATCAAGTTTATAGATGAGCAACGAGTGGCACACTTTATCAAATGCTTTACTGAAATCAGTATATATAACATTAACAGTTTTGCTCTCACTAAATGCTTTTGAGATATAGGATGTTAATTCAAGTAAATTTGTAGAAGTTGATTTGCCCTTGCAAAATCCATGTTGACTGTATGAAATGCTTGAAGTGATAGAATGCGTCAACCGATGTGTTATAATTGCTTCAAATAATTTAGGAATTGCAGAAAGCTTAGCTATGCCCCGGTAGTTCTCCACTGAAGACCTGCTACCGCTTTTATGCAAGGGGGTTATGAACGATTCCTTCCATACAGTTGGAAAAACGCCCTCTTTAAGAGACAAATTAAATAAGGCTGTTAACGGCTCATAGAGATAATCAGCACAATTTCTAAGAAAACAAGTGGGGATCTGGTCAGGACCATAACTAAAAGACTGCTTTAAGGACTTCAGGTAAACTAAAACATCATCGGGAGATATTATAGGGTTATGTATTGAATTAATTGGACTTAGTTTAAAAGGATAGTCAAAGTACGCTGGGGAGTTAGTGGAATAATTGGATTTAAAAAACTGAGCGAACATGTTAGAAATAGAATCAAATAACGTGACTTTCTGTTTTTCAAGTTTCTCAGTTCTTTAGTGAACCACAACTGTGTTTGTTCTTCAGGAACACACATGCGTTTAGGCACATACTTTTCAAATAATCTATGTACAGTACAATTAAAATATGCAACGTTTTGCTCAAGTTTTTCTTTGTGTATAGGCCACGACAATTTAGACAATTCTTTATTCAGTTTTTTAAAGTTGGCTTTCGAAAAATCAAAGCGAATATTTGGTTCGTATGTTTGGACATCGCAATTTTGACCATCGTTTATAATTTCGTAAGATATCTCAATAGCAGGGTGGTAGATATCTTCGGGCAAAACTAGTGGGTCACATTTATTTACAGCCGACTTAGATGCATCATCAACATAAACAAGATCTAATACTTTGCCAAACTTATTGCGAAGTACATTAACTTGATTCAGGCAGAGTTCAGCCATCTCATCTAAAAATACGTTGTTGCACGCGCTAGACAAGAAAGGTACAATATCATTGTCAGTGATGTTCCATGATACATTTGGTAAATTAAAGTCACCCAACACAATCAATGAATCAGAGGGTTTAATCATTGAATTAATTGATTTCAGTAAAGATACATGTTGTGAATACACTGATAAGTCAGATCGGGGAGGAATATAGCATAGAGCTAAGTAAGTAAACCCCCTTCCAACCTGAACACGAATGCATTTGAATTCCGCAGATTCAATGTGTGGAAGACTAACTTCTTCAGATGGTATTGAAGAGTCTACGGCAAAGAGTACGCCACCGCCGACTCTGTCCTCCCGGTCTTTTCTGTAGATATGATAATTATTTGAAAGAATCTCTGAATTAAAAGTGTGAGGTTTGAGCCAAGTTTCAGTCAAAGAAATTATATTATAATTGCATTCAAGGCCATTAAGATATAAATTCGTTAATTTAGTATTTATGCCTCTTACGTTTTCATAATAAATACTTAAAGCAGATTTAGTAATCAGTTTTTTGGTTCTGTATTCTGACGGGGAATATTTGCTAAATTATTATTTTTGTTGGGCCTATACTCAAATTCACGAACGAAAGCTCCGGAGGGCCAAAAAGAACTACTAAGCAGCATGTCAAAATTTTCTAAATTTACGTCTATTTTAAATGAAGAAATATTTCTTTCATATTTAAAATTAAATTTTCTGATACTTAAGTTGACAGTTTTAACTTTGGACGAGATGTAAAACTTTATATCGTCCTCGGAAGTATCCCTCGAAAATCTAGATACAAATATAGACTTCTTTGGGGGAACCACAACCAGTCTCCTAGTATTAGACTCGATTACCGGCGGACGGGGTTGAGTAACTGAATTACTAATTGAGGGTAGAGTAAGCGTTGGAAGATTAGATGGCGGTGCCACAACTTCAACGGGGGAAGGGGAAGATACTGCAGGGTCGTTATTATTAGAAGCAGACTTTGATATATGTTCTTTTGAGCAAGATAACTCCGTTGTCTGTGGACATGGAGAAGAAAGATTAATTAAGTCATTCGGAAGATTGTTCTGACGTGGAACGGTCATTTCATTAGGCAGACTATGAAGACGCTTACGTTTTGACACATGAATGTCCTTCATAGATTGTACGGTATCTAAGCATTTAAAAGATTTAAATACATTTTCATAATGTTTAAATTTTTCGGTCAGTACCGACAACTCTCTCCCTACCTCAGAAAACCCATTTCTGGTTTGCCTAAACAACTTAAAGAGATCAACTTCGGTTGACCTGCACTTTAAGCAAGACCGAAGACCTTTGCCATCATTAATAGCGTCCAGAATTCTTCCTGTCAAACCAGCACATTTTAGATGGAAAATACCATCACAGAGCCAGCACGATAAGTAGCGTTCAGATTCGCTTTTAATTTGGCAGTTATCAAGATCACACTTCATATTGAAAGATTTAATAACACTTATGTTAATAAAAAGACAAGTAAAATAAGTTTAACACAACACACACAACAATTTAGGAGCTGATGTATTTAGCTTAAAAATATATGTAGCGAACAGTTTGAGTATCACTGTATTGTGACACTTAATAAACGCAGCGCAAACAGCTGTGACAAGAAATACTAAACGAAGTAAACAAAAAGAGCAAAAAGAAATGTGCAAAAATAGAAACGATCTCAGTTAACTACAAAGGAATAACAACAACAATGATAACAACAAATGACTCGGCAAGATTAGATGTAAGCTAGTGAAATTTAATTAAATTAAATTTAATATAAACCACAAAAATCACAAAACTTTCACTTAGCTTCGATTATTATCACACTAAGATGCTCGTAGGTAGGCACATTTTATAGCAACTTTTACTCGGAATTAGCACAATAAACTTTGCAAAATACAAAGATAAACCAGAGCACAATACAAGTAGAACTTCACAGCTTGACGTTTGCTTAGTTAAGAGCACTTACATGATTCCGAGCGATGACAGGAGGCGCCTGATGAGATGATCGGTGTACCATAGAGTCGGCTTCTCTTAAAATGTTCAATGTGCAATATTGTTCAATACGTATATGCAAACTTTACATGTTAATGAGCTAATGATGCTAATTAGGTCAATTCGCATACACACGATACTGTTATGATTTGCTACACGCCAGTGGCAGTAACAAAATTTCTTACCCCAAAGGGGTGAAGGGGTAAACGTGAAATTATTTCTGTCTCTAGAACATTATTAATTTATTTTTGTTAAAGTAGGGGATCTAATCAATTTAAATTTATATTATACAGCTATCTAACCAAATTGATATAAATAAATCTATTTATTCAAGGGATTTAGTGGTAGCACTGTATGTTCGAACTAATTCAGGAAAATTTCTACGAACAGTCACTACCAAATATGTTTCTTGTCATAAAAAATTACTACCATATTCTTGTTGTCGTATTATTAGGTATTTAAAAAAAATTCAATATTCTGTTTTGCTCTATCCTCCTCGTATTATTTGAACGTCTTTAATCCAAGAAAACACTGCTCGTTTAATGTTAATGGTGCCCAGTACAATATGGGTACTCCTATGTACATACATAATTATGTAGTGCATAAAACTAATACCGCATGGTCCAGGGTGCTGCACCGGACCTG
>NW_023458749.1:56380-58142 GCF_013731165.1 Rhagoletis pomonella
CAGGTCCGGTGCAGCACCCTGGACCATGCGGTATTAGTTTTATGCACAACATAAGTATGTATGTACATAGGAGTACCCATATTGTGCTGGGGTACCATTAACATTAAACGAGCAGTGTTTTCTTGGATTAAAGACGTTCAAATAATACGAGGAGGATAGAGCAAAACAGAACATTGAATTTTTTTTAAATACCTAATGATACGACAGCAAGTATATGGTAGTATGACAAGAAACATATTTGGTAGTGACTGTTCGTAGAAACTTTCCTGAATTAGTTCGAACATAGACTGCTACCACTAAATCCCTCGAATAAATAGATTTATTTATATCAAATTTGTTAAATAGCTGTATAATATAAATTTAAATTGATTATTGATAGAGACAGAAATAATTTCACGTTTACCCCTTCACCCCTTTGGGGTAAGAAATTTTGTCACTGCCACTGGCGTGTAGCAAATCATAACAGTATCGTGTGTGTGCGAATTGACCTAATTAGCATCATTAGCTCATTAGCATGTAAAGTTTGCATATACGTATTGAACAATATTGCACATTGAACATTTTAAGAGAAGCCGACTCTATGGTACACCGATCATCTCATCAGGCGCCTGCTGTCATCGCTCGGAATTATGTAAGTGCTCTTAATTATTACTCTTTATAACTTTATAACCTAATATTCTTCATATGTATAACAGAAGAGTCCACGATCCAAAAATAATGTTTGGTTTAAAGCATTGATTCAGCTTATGCTCTGTGTTTCGGTTGGATCCTGACCTCTTCATACTCTTTGGATTTTCGGTATTTAGTTTTTTTTGTTATTTTCATTTGAATACGTATGTACATAAATTAGTGTATTTACCAGAGCATTATTATATTTTGTTAGTGGGATTATTGATAAATTAGAATAAGGAATGAAAATATCTGAAAAGCCTATATTAGGGTGTTCCTTGAAATACAGTAAAGAGTTTATTTTTGAGCTTAATTAAAAATAAATAAATAAATGGAAAAAAAAGAAAACTAAAAATATAAATATATATACATATATATATATTAGATAGGAATAGGAGTTAAGCTAAAGTAAAAGATATAGAATACATTAAGAAAGGAAAACATTAGTATTAGAAAAAATTTGTAATTATAGATTGCTAATTAATAAATGAATTGTATGTGTTACTAAACATGAAGTGTTAGATATATTTTAATGTGAGACAATGATGTCATAGGCCTGTGGACTTTGGTTGGGATTGGTGATACGGCATACTCTGCCGATGCCGATTTCTCGATGGTTGGGTAGGGGAGAGTAGAGAAGCGGATATATGGCTTCTCGGGGTGCGAAATATGAGTTTGCTTCCACTTTATCGTCCGTCCGTCATTCATTAAGGTGTATTTAGGGAAATAAATTTTGTGGGGTACTTTCTGTCGTCCGTATAAAAAAAAAAAAATGTGCATGATTTTTGTGTTGTTCCGGATTCGCAATGAAGTAGGGAGCAAGAACCACGCCAATCTGACGAGCTTAAGTCCCGGTTAAAACTAGCATGCACAGCTCCGCTACAAGCAAACCTACCCGGTAAAGACTACATTACAAACGGTGAAAAACATATATTTAATACTTGCGCCGGGTATTTAATGTTCGGCTCCTCCCGAACATAGACTTTCTTACTTGTTCGACTTAATATATATCCGAAGCGATATTTGACATTAGAATTAAAAAAGAGTATGAACAATGAAAACAAAAGACAAAAGTAGTGTTGCCAAATTTATC
>NW_023458749.1:58242-62413 GCF_013731165.1 Rhagoletis pomonella
ATTACAAGCAAATGTAGAGATTTACAAAAATTATTTAAATAATAGATGGTAAATACAAGGGAAGGGAGATTTTAGCGAGTTCTCGAAATAAAATACGGAATGTAGTGATATATTTATGAATAATGGAATTGATAGAAATTCGCGCTCACACTTTCCGAGAGCTACCGCTACATGGTAAACCGGGGTGTATCAATTTTGAGTAAACTAGCGTCCTTCATATTCGAAATATTGAAGTTTCAGCATCTCTGAAATTTACTGTTATATTAAAAGCGGCCGTAATTTTAGTTCGATTTCAATAATTTTCAACGTTTTGCTTCTATGTGGCAAGCACAATAACCGCACCGAGATTGGTACAAATTGGTAGAACGGTTACCGAGATACATATATGTGATAATAAGTGGGCGGTGCCACGCCCATTTTCTAAAATTTTATCCTAAACGTATTTCTTGGTCAAGAATTGTTGGAACCATCAATTTTGAATAAATTAGCTTTAATAACTACTGATTTATCGAAGATTTCGTATTACTCTAAATTACCGTTATATGGGATGTAGGCGTGGTTATTGTCCGATTTTAAAATTCATCGCCCTTTCGTATGTTATACCAAGGTTAACAACTGTGCCAAGTTTGGAAGAAAGTGGTGCAGCGGTTACCAAGTTATACACATGTAACCATAAGTGGGCGTGGCTGCGCCCATTTTCCAAAAATTTATAATATTCTTATTTTTCGTCTAAAACTTATTGTAAATATCGATTTTGAGTGCACAATCTTCAGTAGTTTCTAAAACATCTCTGTTTTCGTATTTCCGAAAATTACCGTTATATGGGAGGTAGGCGTGGTTATTGTCCGATTTTACCCATTTTCAATACCATCCGTCCTACGCCAGAAAGAAGGGCACTTACCAAGTTTCGTTTAGATATCTCAATTTTTACTCGAGTTATCGTGTGCACAGACGGACGGACGGACGGACAGACAGTCACTGCTTAATCGATTTCTCTTTTCATTCTGATCATTTATGTATACATTACAAACAACCGTTATGTGAACAAAGTTATAATACCCTTGTGCACAAGTGAGCTCGGGTATAAAAAACTAACCGTAAACGAAGTTCAAATATAAAATCTACTCTAATTTATTAAATTTGCCTCGATTAATAAACAAAACCAAAAAAATGGTAATAAGATAAGTAAAAAGGAAACAGCTAACCTAGCTCTTATAAATAATTAATTTAGTTGAGAAAATTCAGGGTATGCGTAAAAAAAATAATGGAAAGGTTGTTGATATAAACATTTAAGAGTAAGAAATATATACCTAAATAAAAATTCAAATGGTTCAAGCAAAAAAAAATAAAAATAAAATCAAAAGCCAAAGAAAAATTCTAACAATGTTAGTATGCAAATGTGAATAAAAATTTGATTGTTGGTGTGTGTTTGGGGGTCGTCTCCGGTGATGCAGTCACTGGGATAATCTGCTACCTGTGCGTGTTTACGTCGTCATATGTGTCGATATCATTCCCCCCCATGCATAAATTACCCCCACAAAACCCTTTTTAAATCGTTCGACGAACCTCACATAAGACAGCCGATGAGACCTTCAGATGGTAGATCGTCAGCGTGATTCCAAACAACGTGTTGTCTGTATGCGAAGACCTCTTGGGATACCACTTCCAGCAGTCCAAAAACCAGCGTTAGGAACCCTCAGAAGATAATACATACTCCCCCCTACGGCTACTATAGTTTCCTCCTTCACATTCGCCACAGGTCTAACCTCGAGCGAAGCTGACAGAAGAAAATGAAACTAAAACAACCTGCACTGATCAGTCCTGTCCAAAGAAGGAAACTAGAAAGCATGGAAAGGTGGGAAGAAAGCAGAAATAACCAGATATAGAAAAAGTGAACAGATAAAGTTTTGAAGTGATTACGAGAAAAACTAAAAGTGCTGGATTATTACTCGTTGGGCGCCATTTTTGTTGTGTAAGCCTGAAGTCGTATGCTGGAAGCCCGGGCTACGCTCGTCGTAAGTGGGCGCGGTTCTTGCCACTTCTTTCCTCTCACAGCTACACAACCAAAAAAATATATAAGGGTTCATGCCTGTTACAATAGGAAAGGTGAAGAGCGGGAGAAACCGTCCGGTCAGCTTGGGGTCAGCCCTCCCCCTCTGTTTGAACACCAAACAGCCATAAGCTCTACTACGAATCCACATACTTTAGTAGAACTCCCAATATTGACGTTAGTCCGTACGTCGAATGGTCAAGTCATGTCCGAAGTCCGTCCAGCTAGTCCCGGTAGCGAGATAGTTCACCTGTGTTGCACCATTGCTCTTGGAGAGCAGCCCCTCTTACACCAACTATAGAATTGTAGCAAGCCATGGTAAACTTTTATACCACTATCACCTACTAACTGAAAGAATGTAACTTCATTAACACCGAATAGAATTACATTTATTTAGTTCATTAATTCAAATCTCTTCCTCACTAATGTTGTATTTTTTTCTTCCTATACACTTATATAATTTAGCTTTACTTTACTTCTCACAAACAAATCCCTAAATCTTATTTCTACGGTCTGCTAGCTCTCCTCCTCTTACACTCCTTTTCTTCTTCCAATTCTGTTATTAGATCAAAAAAAACTATCTATAATTACGTTTATAATTCTTAATTATTCCTCCTTTTTATTTCATTCACGAAAAACTTCTAAAGCATTGCAAGGGTTAATATCATGCATATGAGTATCTATGCATACGAACATATGCGTAGATACATTCATGCAAAAGAGACAAAATCAAGAACTATGTATTTGCAAAAAAGGTAATATTTATGTTTGCATATGTAATTACGTATTTATGTGAATATGTAAGCATGTAAATCACTCACCTAATTTCTCGCTCCGTTGACGTTGGTACCATCGACACCGGGAAGCTGGAAAGGCTGTGGGAAAGAATTGATCCCTAGAACATACATACATATACTCAATATACGAGCGGATCTTAGAATCTAATTGGAAGAATTCCAAGTCTGATATGTGGCTGGAGCGCTCATTCGAAGCTGTGGGCAACGAGTGAAGCTCTGCCCAGTACCACGCGGTCTGTTAAACTCGACGGAAAACCTTAGCCAGTCCGCGAAATTATGTTTCAAGCAAAAAAAAATAAATAAATCGTTCATGTGCGAAATTTAATTAATCAAATAATTTAACCTTTAGCAAAAAAAAAAAACGCGGATCGTGAAAGCAATATTAAATAGTGAACGAAAGTGTACGCGAGAATGAAAAGCGAATGAATCCTTAAAGAAAAAAAAGGTTAAAGTGAAATTAAAGAATTGTTCCATCAAAAAAAAAAGATACAATTCAATGATAAAAAAATTAAAAGCGATTGAATTCGATTATAAAATATTTAATGAAAAAATACAATCTCAAATAATCAAAAAATAATCAAAACTAAAAAAAAAAAACAGAAGTGATTGACAAGAGGTAATTGAGAAGAAGTGGAAGAATCAAACAAAAAGGATGTGAAGTGCGGGAATAAAACTAGAGTCTAAGGCGTACAAAGAGTGTTGTAAGAATTTTTGAAAAAAAAACTCAATTCAGTGTAGCAAAAAAAAAATCCAAAGAAAGTTTCCAAAATTCAGCATTGTCTTCAAAAAAATGCTAACAAAAAAAACTTAATCAAATAAAATGCTAGTTTAGCTATATCTCCAAAAAAAAAAAAGGTAAGTGACTTCAAATGAAAAATCAAAATAGGATTCCACACCCTATAACAATATTAATTTAAGAGTATTATTTAGTTTAAAAACAACATCCTAAATTATTTGCAAAAAAAAATTATATATATAAATTTGTTTGTGAGTGTGCTCCAGCGGGGGCTCTTTATGTATAACTAGGTTAAAGGTGGGTAGTGCGAAACAAATGTACAAAAGAAATTAATATTTTTACACGGATGTGTGTACTAAATGAAAAAACAAGCAAAATGACCGAAGTCCAGGCTATGAGGTACGGATGTCGAGGAGATCACCAACCGGCGAGTTTCCGCTCACGTATGCCTACTCGCTATGCCACAGCGAGTTGAGAGAGAAAACGATGGTGAGTAATAGTTGCTCAGTTATTTTGCAATAGCGGGCCCAGTGACTTCCACGCGCTCTCTTCCAACTTTCCCAGGTACATACGTATGTCCAGTGGATT
>NW_023458749.1:62513-64656 GCF_013731165.1 Rhagoletis pomonella
GCGCTCTCTTCCAACTTTCCCAGGTACATACGTATGTCCAGTGGATTCCTTATATACCTTTTTTGTTGGCACTGCAATTGTATCGAATACATGTACGCATACCCAATCCTTCCGGAAATCGAGGTCCTTACGGATAGCCTCCCGCGGGCAAGAACCTGAAACCAATACGTGCTCCGATTACCCTTCCACATACTAATATTTGTCTTTTACTGAGATATTTGCCCATGATTGAATTATCGTGCTTTTTAGTCTCTCTACAAAAAACCGTGGAATTTTATGTTAAATTAACTGAAGTGACTCTACAATTTCAATAAATAACTTTACGATGTATTATGGAACGAATTTCCGTCATCCCTTGTCAAATTTGGTTTGGAGACAAACCGGTTTCGGCGTTGTGCCATCTTCGGTGTCATTTTTCGTTCTGCATAATTTTTGTTGGTTGCTCGTATTTATACTCCTTGTTAACTACCTCTTTCTTTTGTTTATTTTATTTATTTATTTTAAATAATAATCCAACACAACAACCATTGGCTATATTTCAGCGTTGGCATGAAACTACACGCAGTTTAAAAGCTTAAATCTAGGTATACATAAATTTTACTTACAAGATTAGAAAGATACCAAAACTTAATTTCGACATAGGTACATGTGTAGGTGAGAGAGAAGACAATTAACTAGAAAGGGTAAAAGGCCAGATACTTGAATTGAAATGAAAGTTATTTAGGCATAAAGTTTATATAGCTCGCTTTTAAAATGCTGGGTGCTTTTTATAAGTCTCAGTTTCGATGGGAGGCTATTCCAAAGACGTACGGTGAAAACAAAGAATTGACGTTCGGATATTGATGTTTCAAATTTCGTGTATAAAAGCTGTAATGATCTAGTTGACCTAGTGTAGTGTAATCGGCATTTAAGGTAATTGGGCTCATTTGTAACCAAGATTTTATGCAGCATTGTAAGACACTTTAGATTTAAAAGATTTTCAAATGATAACGACGAAACTTTCAAGGCAAAATAAGAGATGTGGGCACGTTGTTTTATGCCATATATATACCTAGCAATATTGTTGTACAATACGTTAAGTTTTTTCTTACACACGCTGTCACAACCAGCAAATAATTCAGAACCGTATAGGAGAGTCGGTAATATGTAGCTTTTGGCAAGGAGGAGACGAATTCTTACTGGGGTAAAATATTGAGTGGTCCAGAGGGACCTTAGCATTCCATAAACCTTGCCAATTGCAATACAAATGTGATTACTCCAGCTTAGGGTTCTGTTGAAAACAACGCCAAGATTTTTTGCTGAGTCAACGTAGCGTATTACAGAGCTATTCAATGTAACTTTGTCGTATGTGTCGAGTTTAAAATATTTTTTATAAATTGCAATACACTGGGACTTGCTGGGGTTTAAAACCAAACCATTGTGACTAGCCCACTCGCTGAGAAGACTTAAATCGTTATTTAAGTCACTAATACATCTATTAATTGAATCAATTGGACAGCTAAGATACACTTGAACATCGTCAGCATACACGTGCATGTTACAATGCTTAATAACTTTAGGTAGATCATTGACGTATAGAACAAATAACAGAGGACCAAGGACTGAACCCTGAGGCACATCTTTAGTTACGGACACAAAACGGGACGAAGAATTACCCATGCACACAGATTGAGATCTGTCGGAAAGATACGAGTTTACTAGTTTTAGCGCTAGAGTCGAGAAATTGAACAAATTTTTTAGTTTTAGACATATTAAGCGATGGTCTACACTATCAAATGCTTTCGAGTGGTCTAGAAGCGTAAGGAATTTTACCTTGTTTTGGTCCAGTTGTTGTCTGATATCATCGGTTACGTTCAGTAGTGCTGTGGTACAACTTCGCTTCGACCTGAAGCCAGACTGGTACACACTAATAAGGGAATATTTGCTCAGAAAGGCATTAATTTGTTTATACATTAAGTTCTCAAGAACCTTCGAAAGAAACGGTAGGATCGCTATCGGTCTATATTCGCCATTTGACTTCAATACGGGTAATATTTTGACCTTCTTCCAGCAGCTAGGAAATTCTGACGTGGTGAGGATTGTGTTCAGTGCGTGTGTATATACGGCAAGATTTTTGGCAGAATGCACTTTAAGAACTTCGGGC
>NW_023458749.1:64756-66204 GCF_013731165.1 Rhagoletis pomonella
GTCTTTTGTTTTCATTGTTCATATTCTTTTTTAATTCTAATGTCAAATATCGCTTCGGATATATATTAAGTCGAACAAGTAAGAAAGTCTAAGTTCGGGCGGAGCCGAACATTAAATATATGTTTTTCACCTTTCCGAGAGCTACCGCTACATGGTAAACCGGGGTGTATAAATTTTGAGTAAATTAGCGTCCTTAAATTTCGAAATATTGAAGTTTCAAGCATTTCTGAAATTTACTGTTATATCAAAAGCGGCGGTAATTTTAGTTCGATTTCAATAATTCTCAACGTTTTGCTTCCATGTGGCACGCACAAGAACCATACCGAGTTTGGTACAAATTGGTAGAACGGTTACCGAGGTACATATATGTGATCATGAGTGGGCGGCGCCACGCCCATTTCCCAAATTTTATCCTAAACGTATTTCTTGGTCAAGAATTGTTGGAAGCATCAATTTTGAATAAATTAGCTTTAATAATTACTGATTTACCGAAGATTTCGTATTACTCTAAATTACCGTTATATGGGATGAAGGCGTGGTTATTGTCCGATTTTAAAAATCTTTGGCCATTTTGTATGTTATACCAAGGTTAACAACTGTGCCAAGTTTGGAAGAAAGCGGTGCAGTGGTTACCAAGCTATACACATGTAACAATAAGTGGGCGTGGCTACGCCCATTTTCCAAAAATTTATAATATTCTTATTTTTCGTATAAAACTTATTGTAAATATCGATTTTGAGTAAACAATCTTCAGTTGTTTCTAAAATTCGCAGTTTTCGTATTTCTGAAAATTACCGTTATATGGGAGGTAGGCGTGGTTATTGTCCGATTTTGCCCATTTTCAATGCCATCCGTCCTACGTACCATCCTGGGCACGTACCCAGTTTCGTTAAGATATCTCAATTTTTGCTCGAGTTATCGTATGCACAGGCGGACGGACGGACGGACGGACAGACAGTCACTGCTTAATCGATTTCTCTTTTCATTCTGATCATTTATGTATACATTTGTCTATATCTATCTCGATTCGTTTTGCCTGTTACAAACAACCGTTATGTGAACAAAGTTATAATACCCTTGTGAACAATTGCGCTCGGGTATAAAAAAGTACTAACCATCACATTAAAAGATGCAGGAAGCACCTTGCCACAATTGGAATATACTCGTAAACGTTCCCACAAAAGTAGAAAAACAAAGTTGAAGCCAAAGGGGTTTGGTGTCGAAATTGCACAATCTATTAGCTGCGTTCCAGATGCTCCACGATTTGCAGGATTTGCCATTAATAAACCTTATGGAAGATGGCCACCTGGTACAGCTTCCTGTAAAAACCTGCAAATCGTGAAGCATCTGGAGCGCGACTATTGTGTTAATCTATTAAACTATGGAATATTCAAAAAAAAATTGTGAACAAACCCACGACAAAATATACATATTAAATAACAGTGAAC
>NW_023458749.1:66304-70413 GCF_013731165.1 Rhagoletis pomonella
GCTCTTTTACTAGACTGCCAGACCACTTGCTCACTGTGGTGAATACCACTAATGTTATTCAATCCAGCGTGAGGAAATAGCATATACGTCGATAAACACCGTTGTGGAAAAAGACCATCCAACGAAATTTTTGAACTCGATTAATCTTCCAGGGAGACCTCACATACTGAAATTAAAAATAGGTTTGACAGTTATCATGTTGCGGAATATTAATCAGCGAAAACTCTGCAACGGAAGGCGACTCGCAGTTAAGAAATTGATGAAGAACGTAATGTAAGAAAAGATTTTAACGTGGCCCTTCAAAGGCGAAGAATTCCCATGATTCCATTTAATGATGATGATTCAAGATTTGAATTCCCAATTCGATTGACATTCGGAATCACAATCAATAATACTCCAGGTCGAACTATGGAAAAGTATGGTTTAGATTTAGATGCGGATTGCTTCTCAGATGTTGCGTGTTCCTGTGTCGGCAAACCAGATATCCTTGATATCTATGCAGAGAATGGAAAAATAACAAATATTGTGTGCACACGAGTACTTATTACATCCCAAACACATATGAAATGTATGATTTGTTTCGTTAATAATTTATCGTCCATATAACAGAAATATGCCACAGCAAAGCGTGGCAGGGTACATCTAGTTATTTTAATAAATTCGAATTATTGTTCGCTTCCATTTCGGTCAACCACGTAAGTTAGTTATTATAGAAATGTCGTATAAAAACAGCAGATTTGGTTTGTTTTTGAATACGGCTTCATCGAGTGCGCAATAAAGACCGAGGTATAAATACTTGAAAGAAATATGTGTTGAGTCAAATCGGTTTATTGCAAATGCGGATACACATTGGTATAAACAAGTTAATAGATTCACATAAAAAGATGTCTTGGCGTTTGTATTTATACAGGGATTGTAAGCCACATTTTTATACCCGTGCGCACTTGTGCACAAGGGTATTATAACTTTGTTCACATAACGTTTGTTTGTAACAGGCAAAACGAATCGAGATAGATATAGGCAAATGTATACATAAATGATCAGAATGAAAAGAGAAATCGATTAAGCGGTGACTGTCTGTCCGTCCGTCCGTCCGTCTGTGCACACGATAACTCGAGTAAAAATTGAGGTATCTTAACGAAACTTGGTACGTGAACTTCTTTTGGGCGTGGGACGGATGGTATTGAAAATGGGCAAAATCGGATAATAACCACGCCTACCTCCCATATAACGGTAATTTTAAGAAATACGAAAACTGCGATATTTTAGTAACTACTGAAGATAATTCACCCAAAATTGATGCTTACAATGAGATTCAGACGGAAAACATGAATATTATAAATTTTTGGAAAATGGGCGTAGCCACGCCCACTTATGGGGTTATGTGTATATCTTGGTAACCGCTGCACCACTTTCTTCCAAACTTGGCACAGTTGTTGGCCTTAGTACAGCATACTAAATGGCTGAAAATTTTAAAAATCGGACAATAACCACGCCTACCTCCCATATAACGGTAATTTTCAGAAAAACAAAAACTGCGATGTTTTAGTAACTACTGAAGATAATTCACTCAAAATTGATACTTGCAATGAGTTTTAGACGAAAAATAAGAATATGACAAAATTTTGGCAAATGGGCGTAGCCACGCCCACTTATGGTTACATGTGTATATATTGGTAACCGCTACACCAATTTCTTCCAAACTTGGCACAGTTGTTGGCTCTGGTACAGCATACCAACTGGCCGAAAATTTCTAAAATCGGACAATAACCACGCCCACATCCCATATAACGGTAATTTCGAGAAATACAAAATCTTCGATAAATCAGTAAATATTGAAGCTAATTTATTCAAAATTGATGATTGCAACAATTCTTTACCAAGAAATACGTTTATGACAAAATTTTGGAAAATGGGCGTAGCACCGCCCACTTGTGATCACATATATGTATCTCGCTAACCGTTCTAGCAATTTGTACCAAGCTCGGTATGGTTATTGTGCTTGCCACATAAAAGCAAACCGTTGAAAATTGTTGAAATCGGACTAAAATTGAGGCCGCTTTTCATATAACGGTAAATTTCAGATATGCTTGAAATTTCAATATTTCGAAATTTAAGGACGCTAATTTACTTAAAATGTATACACCCCGGCTTATCATGTAGCGGTAGCTTTCGGAAAGGTGGAAAACATATATTTAATACTTGCGCCGGGTATTTAATGTTCGGTTCCGCCCGAACTTAGACTTTCTTACTTGTTTATTATAGTTATTTTCGAACTTGTTTTCTTAATATTGAAGAACGATTTTTATTTAATAAATATTGCTTTCTGTGAATGAATAAACGTTTTTTTTTTGTCAATGAAAATGAATTTAGATTTGTGTATGAGAATTTTGTTTGAAAAAGGAGGGAAGAATTAAGTGCATGAGTTAGCAACACTGGTTGTAAAAAATAGAAGCCACAATGACACCGTTTTTAAAACCGTTCTTCTTGTGTTGTGACTGTTTTAGTTGCAAATTGAATAACGAAAATTTCCAGCTAAAACTTGTGCGCAGTTATAAAAAATGTCGGTCGAGAAAGCCAAAAGTAGTTTCCTTTGGCAATTTTATGAAAAAGTGGACGATATCTTTGCAAAATGTAATATTTTCATAAGTAGAATCTCGTTTAAAACATCGACAAGCATTTTAAAAAAGCATATGGAGTGGAAGCACCCGACTGTGCAATAATAACAGCCTATTGTAAGTTTAAGAAATATTTTTATACATTCTTATATACATATGTATGTACGCATGTGCTTTTATACCCGCACACTTGTGCACAAGGGTATTATAACTTTGTTCACATAACGGTTGTTTGTAACAGGCAAAACGAATCGAGATAGATATAGACAAATGTATACATAAAAGATCAGAATGAAAAGAGAAATCGATTAAGCAGTGACTGTCTGTCCGTCCGTCCGCCTGTGCACACGATAACTCGAGCAAAAATTGAGATATCTTAACGAAACTTGGTACGTGCCCTTCTTTCTGGCGTAGGACGGATGGTATTGAAAATGGGCAAAATCGGCAAATAACCACGCCTACCTCCTATATAACGGTAATTTTCAGAAATACGAAAACTGCGGTATTTTAGAAACTACTGGAGATTGTTCACTCAAAATCGATATTTACAATAAGTTTTAGACGAAAAATAAGAATATTATACATTTTTGGAAAATGGGCGCAGCCACGCCCACTTATGGTTACATGTATATATCTTGGTAACCGCTGCACCACTTTCTTCCAAACTTGTCACAGTTGTTAACCTTGGTATAACATACGAAATGGCCGAAGATTTTTAAAATCGGACAATAACCACGCCTACATCCCATATAACGGTAATTTAGAGTAATACGAAATCTTCGATAAATCAATAATTATTAAAGCCAGTTTATTCAAAATTGATGCTTCCAACAATTCTTGACCAAAAAATACGTTTAGGATAAAATTTTGGAAAATGGGCGTGGCACCACCCACTTATGATCACATATATGTATCTCGGTAACCGTTCTACCAATTTGTACCAAACTCGGTATGGTTATTGTGCTTGCCACATAGAAGCAAAACGTTGAAAATTATTGAAATCGAACTAAAATTACGGCCGCTTTTGATATAACAGTAAATTTCAGAAATGCTTGAAACTTCAATATTTCGAAATTTAAGGACGCTAATTTACTCAAAAATTAATACACCCCGGTTTACCATGTAGCGGTAGCTCTCGGAAAGGTGAAAAACATATATTTAATACTTGCGCCGGGTATTTAATGTTCGGCTCCGCCCGAACTTAGACTTTCTTACTTGTTATTAATAAATTCTTTCACAGAGGAAAAATACATCAATTCAAAATGAACCCGTCATTGATGTTACGGAAGAACAGCCATCCACCTCTAATGCCATCGTAAGAAAAATTACCCAGACAAAAATTTCGCAAATGCATCGGCAGTCTTCAAAGCAGGATTTGAACAATAAATTGTTACAGCTATTTACGGTTGATTTACAACCATTTAGTTTAGTATGCGCAGTATGAAAAGTGCAAACATAAAATGCAGGAAATCATTGAAGGCGGTGATCAAT
>NW_023458749.1:70513-73676 GCF_013731165.1 Rhagoletis pomonella
GTTCACTGTTATTTAATATGTATATTTTGTCGTGGGTTTGTTCACAAATTTTTTTTGAATATTCCATAGTTTAATAGATTTAGTGCAGCAGCGCATCACCCTGCAAAAAACATGTAGTACCGCTCAAGTTCCACAATATCCTAAACTAGAAAGTCCATAACCACTGATATTTGCATTTGACAATTACTCACCATGAATGCCACTTCCATTGCGGACATTCCTCCACGAACTTCTGCCGCTTGGTGATAATCACGGCATCGTAGAAATACACTATACCCAAGCATATGATATTTCGCCAAACCCAAACTAACACAATAGTCGCGTTCCAGATGCTTCACGATTTGCAGGTTTTTACAGGAAGCTGTACCAGGTGGCCATCTTCCATAAGGTTTATTAATGGCAAATTCTGCAAATCGTGGAGCATCTGGAACGCAGCTAATAGATTGTGCAATTTCGACACCAAACCCTTTTGACTTCAACTTTGTCTTTCTACTTTTGTGGGAACGTTTACGAGTATATTCCAATTGTGGAAAGGTGCTTCCTGCATCTTTTAATGTGATGGTTAATCCTTTTTTATACCCGAGCACACTTGTCATAAGGGTATTATAACTTTGTTCACATAACGGTTGTTTGTAACAGGAAAAACGAATCGAGATAGATATAGACAAATGTATACATAAAAGATCAGAATGAAAAGAGAAATCGATTAAGCAGTGACTGTCTGTCCGTCCGTCCGCCTGTGCACACGATAACTCGAGCAAAAATTGAGATATCTTAACGAAACTGGGTACGTGCCCTTCTTTCTGAAGTAGGACGGATGGTATTGAAAAGGGGCAAAATCGGACAATAACCACGCCTACCTCCCATATAACGGTAATTTTCAGAAATACGAAAACTGCGATATTTTAGAAACTACTGAAGATTGTTTACTCAAAATGGATATTTACAATAAGTTTTAGACGAAAAGTAAGAATATTATAAATTTTTGGGAAATGGACGTAGCCACGCCCACTTATGGTTACATGTGTATAGCTTGGTAACCACTGCACCACTTTCTTCCAAACTTCGCACAGTTGTTAACCTTAGTATAACATACGAAATGGCGGAAGATTTTTAAAATCGGACAATAACCACGCCTACATCCCATATAACGGTAATTTAGAGTAATACGAAATCTTCGATAAATCAGTAATTATTAAAGCTAATTTATTCAAAATTGATGCTTCCAACAATTCTTGACCAAGAAATACGTTTAGGATAAAATTTTGAAAAATGGGCGTGGCACCGCCCACTTATGATCACATATATGTACCTCGGTAACCGTTCTACCAATTTTTCCAAACTCGGTACGGTTATTGTGCTTGCCACATAGAAGCAAAACGTTGAAAATTATTGAAATCGAACTAAAATTACGGCCGCTTTTGATATAACAGTAAATTTGAGAAATGCTTGAAACTTCAATATTTCGATATTTAAGGACGCTAATTTACTCAAAATTGATACACCCCGGTTTACCATGTAGCGGTAGCTCTCGGAAAGGTGAAAAACATATATTTAATACTTGCGCCGGGTATTTAATGTTCGGCTCCGCCCGAACTTAGACTTTCTTACGGAAAGACAGCACAGACGATGTTACGGAAGAACAGCCATCCACCTCTAATGCCATCGTAAGAAAAATTACCCAGACAAAAGTTGCGAAAATGCATCGGCAGTCTTCAAAGCAGGTTTTGAACAATAAATTGTTACAGCTATTTACGGTTGATTTACAACCATTTAGTTTAGTGGAAGACAAAGGATTCAGGAGGGTTATTTCAAAAGCCATGATTCCTACGCAGTATGGAAAGTGCAAACATAAAATGCAGGAAATCATTGAAGGCGGTGATCAATTTTGCATCACAATTGATTGTTGGACATCTCGCAACGTTTCGGGTTTTATTGCGGTTACAGCACACTTCGTCTCGCAGGAATTCGAGCTAAAGTCCATACTAAACTTAATATAAACCACACTGCTGAAAACTTAGCAAATGCAATACAAAAAATTTTATTTGATTGGAAAATAGAAAGAAAAGTTTGGCTTGCCAAATTGAACTGGAAGCATTTCAGATGCATGGCTCATACAATGAACCTGATTGTGAAAGAAGGGTTACGACTTCCTGAAGTTAACCACATAGTTGAGAACGTTAAAGCAATAGCAATAGTTTCTTATTTTAAGAAAAGCTCTTCAGCTAACGATGCCTTTCTCAATTTTCAGTGAAACAGTGGCAAAGAGCCGCTAAAGCTAATACAGCAGGTTGAAACCCGGTGGAATTCGACGCTTGCGATAATGGAACGATTCTCCGCATTGGAAGAAGCAATAAAATGCACACTAGTTATTTTAAATAAAACGATTCCTACTTTATCCACCGAAGAATGGCAGATTGTCAACGCCTTATGCAAAATATGTCAACCTTTCAAAGATGCTACAATGAGCATAAGTGTCGAAACTTATTGCACGGGTTCGCTGGTGATTCTCATTACAAATGGCCTTCTGGACGCCTGTAGGCATTTACGAGCAGAAGTGTGGCCGAATGCAGTGCGAAAAGTTCCCGATATTTTTGTATTCGGGAACGGTTGGGTAATGTTCAAAAAGCAACACATTTTCTTTAGTTACCTTTCTGGATCCCAGATTCAAATTATTAGCTCTTACGGATGAATATGCAGCACAAAATACAAAAAAAAATTGTAAAAAGTTACCTTATTCAATTGCATAGTGAAGAACCAGAGATGTTATCTGAAATTTGAGGAGAAGCCGCAGTGCACCAAATGGCAGTGCTGAAGCAAAAAGGATTATCGAAATGCAGCGCTATTTGGAGGATGGTTTAATTCATAGGTCAAATAACCCATTTCTGTGGTGGTGCGAAAATAAATATAAATATCCTAAATAAGCTGAACTGGCAAAAATATATTTATGTGCACTAGCTTCCTCCATTCCTTGTGAAGGAATTTTTTCTAAAGCAGGTCAAATTGTCAGTGTCAGGCGTTCACGATTGAGTGAAAAAAAACACTGAGATGCTATTATTTCTAAATATAAACGACAAATATCTGTGAATAAGTATACCATTTGTTACTTAAAAATGAATATACTCCTAATTTTAAGTTTTAGTTGACTGAATAGGCTCATTAA
>NW_023458749.1:73776-76348 GCF_013731165.1 Rhagoletis pomonella
GGTTATTGTCCGATTTTAAAAATCTTCCGCCATTTCGTATGTTATACCAAGGTTAACAACTGTGACAAGTTTGGAAGAAAGTGGTGCAGCGGTTACCAAGATATATACATGTAACCATAAGTGGGCGTGGCTGCGCCCATTTTCCAAAAATTTATAATATTCTTATTCTTCGTCTAAAACTTATTGTAAATATCGATTTTGAGTGAACAATCTTCAGTAGTTTCTAAAATGCCGCAGTTTTCGTATTTCTGAAAATTACCGTTATATAGGAGGTAGGCGTGGTTATTTGCCGATTTTGCCCATTTTCAATACCATCCGTCCTACGCCAGAAAGAAGGGCACGTACCAAGTTTCGTTAAGATATCTCAATTTTTACTCGAGTTATCGTGTGCACAGGTGGACGGACGGACAGACAGTCACTGCTTAATCGATTTCTCTTTTCATTCTGATCATTTATGTATACATTTGTCTATATCTATCTCGATTCGTTTTGCCTGTTACAAACAACCGTTATGTGAACAAAGTTATAATACCCTTGTGCACAAGTGCGCTCGGGTATAAAAAACTAACCGTAAACGAAATTCAAATATAAAATCTACTCTAATTTATTAAATTTGCCTCGATTAATAAACAAAACCAAGAAAATGGTAATAAGATAAGTAAAAAGGAAACAGCTAACCTAGCTCTTATAAATAATTAATTTAAATCAGAAAATTCAGGGTATGCGTAAAAAAAAATAAATGAAAGGATGTGGATATAAATATTTAAGAGTAAGAAATATATACCTAAATAAAAATTCAAAAGGTTCAAGCAAAAAAAATAAAAATAAAATCAAAAGCCAAAGAAAAATTCTAACAATGTAAGTATGCAAATGTGAATAAAAATTTGATTGTTGGTGTGTGTTTGGGGGTCGTCTCCGGTGATGCAATCACTGGGATAATCTGCTACCTGTGCGTGTTTACGTCGTCATATGTGTTGATATCATTCCCCCCTTTTAGTCTGACGATCCACTTCAGCGTGCCTGGCCTAGGCGAATGCAGCTGGTAGCGCGTTAGTCTAAATGCATAAGTTACCCCCACAAAACCCTTTTTAAATCGTTCGACGAACCTCACATAAGACAGCCGATGAGACCTTGAGATGGTAGCTCGTCAGCGTGATTCCAAACAACGTGGAAAGGTGGGAAGAAAGCAGAAATAACCAGATATAGAAAAAGTGAACAGATAAAGTTTTGAAGTGATTACGAGAAAAACTAAAAGTGCTGGATCATTACTCGTTGGGCGCCATTTTTGTTGTGTAAGCCTGAAGTCGTGGATGGGAAGTCGTGGCGGGCCAGGCATGCTGGAAGCCCGGGCTACGCTCGTCGTAAGTGGGCGCGGTTCTTGCCACTTCTTTCCTCTCACACCTACGCAATCAAAAAAATATATAAGGGTTCATGCCTGTTGCAATAGGAAAGGTGAAAAGCAGGAGAAACCGTCAAGTCAGCTTGGAGTCAGCCCTCCCCCTCTGTTTGAACACCAAACAGCCATGAGCTCTACTTCGACTCTACATACTTTAGTAGAACTCCCAATACTGACGTTAGTCGGTACGTCGAATGGTCAAGTCATCCGTCCAGCTAGTCCCGGCAGCGAGATAGTTCACCTGTGTTGCACCATTGCTCTTGGAGAGCAGCCCCTCTTACACCAACTATAGAATTCTAGCAAGCCATGGTAAACTTTTATACCACTATCACCTACTAACTGAAAGAATGTAACTTCATTAACACCGAATAGAATTCCATTTATTTAGTTCATTAATTCAAATCTCTTCGTCACTAATGTTGTATTTTTTTCTTCCTATACACTTATATAATTTAGCTTTACTTTACTTCTCACAAACAAATTCCTAAATCTTATTTCTACGGTCTGCTAGCTCTCCTCCTCTTACACTCCTTTTCTTCTTCCAATTCTGTTATTAGATAAAAAAAAACTATCTATAATTACGTATATAATTCTTAATTATTCCTCCTTTTTATTTCATTCACGAAAAACTTCTAAAGCATTGCAAGGGTTAATATCATGCATATGAGTATCTATGCATACGAACATATGCGTAGATGCATTCATGCAAAAGAGACAAAATCAAGAACTATGTATTTGCAAAAAAAAGGTAATATTTATGTTTGCATATGTAATTACGTATTTATGTGTATATGTAAGCATGTAAATCACTCACCTAATTTCTCGCTCCGTTGACGTTGGTACCATCGACACCGGGAAGCTGGAAAGGCTGTGGGAAAGAATTGATCCCTAGAACATACATACATATACTCAATATACGAGTGGATCTTAGAATCTAATTGGAAGAATTCCAAGTCTGATATGTGGCTGGAGCGCTCATTCGAAGCTGTGGGCAACGAGTGAAGCTCTGCCCAGTACAACGCGGTCTGTTAAACTCGACGGAAAACCTTAGCTAGTCCGCGAAATTATGTTTCAAGCAAAAAAAATAAATAAATCGTTCATGTGCGAAATTTAATTAATCAAATAATTCAACCTTTAGCAAAAAAAAAAACGCGGATCGTGAAAGCAATATTAAAT
>NW_023458749.1:76448-77474 GCF_013731165.1 Rhagoletis pomonella
AATATACTCCTAATTTTAAGTTTTAGTTGACTGAATAGGCTCATTAAATTTTGCAATTAGTTTTAGGCCTTTTGCATTATTTTTAACGACAATATATAAAAATGAATTATATTTAATTTTAAACACTTTGAATATGTAAATTTTATTTTTGTTATTTTAATTTGTTTTACATATAAGCATTTGTACCTGCGTCTAAATATGAATTTTTCATGAATTGAAGTCTGAACCTTTATAACGATATGAAGAAAATATAATAAAATTGAAGTTTTTTAAGCTGTTCACCCAAAACCCGCTTTTTAATTTTTACAATTTTGGTTACTGAAAATGAAAGCCGACTTGAATGGTATTATTGTAGGAGCGTTTGGTTAATTTTAATTTAAGTTATTTGTAAAAACATAGTTATGATGTGTGCTCTGCTATTCGCAGTATCTCATGATTTCATAATTAGAGCTGTCTGCAGCTCTTTAGAAAAGCGAAAAGTTTGTATATGAAAAAAAAAAATAAATTTAAAAATTTCTTTTAATGAGTATGCAGCTATCAAGAAAAAATGCTCGTATATTTATTTCTTGAATAAAATTTACAGCAAGAGAAATAATGAAAAATATTTCAAGGATTTTTCAGGAGAACTGCAGACAGTCCCTTACACTTTTACAAATATCTTAAAGAATAATTAAAATTCATCGACTGCTCTTAGAATAACACCAACTTTATGTCAACCTTTAAATTAATAACTGAAATTGGAAAAATTAAACGTTGAATTTGAATGACCCACTTCAGAAATTTCGAATCTCTTCCATTTAATAAAAAAATCATTTGGCATTTTATTTTATTGCATATAAGGCAGGTGTACCTTTGAGGGTAGCTTGAACGAGCTTCTATGTTTTGAGTTTTGTGTTGTCCCATAAATGTAGGGACCTAAAGTTTACATCGGCACTGGCCGGTTGAATTCAACAGCAATGAAACCCTCCATTTTATAATAGTTCACTGTTATTTAATATGTATATTTTGTCGTGGGTTTGTTCACAA
>NW_023458749.1:77574-80848 GCF_013731165.1 Rhagoletis pomonella
GGTATTCACCACAGTGAGCAAGTGGTCTGGCAGTCTAGTAAAAGAGCTGATCAGGTCAAGCAACGACTGTTGTCAAAACCACTATTATTTAGTTGATAGGCCTCCTTATTCTTCGCAGCAAGAATAGCCCGTTCACTGAGCCAATCGTGATTCCTAAAATTAATTTTCTTAATAAAGAAACATTCTTTCGATCAGTTCTCCTTTCGATGTTTCTAATTTACAAAAATTATCAGGCCATAAAATTCGTCTTAATCTCTCATTGACTGGCAGCTTTGCGTTCCCAATGTCCAGTTATTGTCGCGCGAATACTTCAGCTGCAGTGTATGTATGTTCGTCTTGTCGCAATGTTGACTATTTCAGGCAAGCATTTATCTCTCGTGTTAATCGAGAAACTACAGACAATGTTTTCGTAAAATCTCCTGCGAGCAATATCCCGAATGGTTGAATGTTTCCACGCAAATCCCGCAACAATGGATCAAAAGCCTCAAACGATTTTTGATGTGCCATGGTGCACTCATCCCAAACAATGAATTTAATTTTTTGGTGAACTTTTTTCATACCGGATGCTCTGGAAATATTGCACGTGGGAGTTCCGATGATTTATATGTTCAATGGCAGCTAAAGAGCTGAATTGGCAATGTTTGCACCTGGTAATAATGTCGCAACAATTTCAGACGAAGCGATGGCTAAGGTAATGTAATTTTTTGATCGAACCGTTGCCAGAATCCATCTGATAAGGAATATTTTGCTAGTTCTTCCTGGCGCATCCAAGAAAATGGTCCCCCAACTCCGTCATTTATCATTTGCATATTCTTCTTCTACTTTGGCTTTGTAACCGCCTAAGCCATTTTGGCCGAGCTCCACAAAGAACGCCAGTCATTTCTCTCTGTGCCAACTTGGTCTCTCCATTGCCATGGGTGCTTCCTATTCGTCTGCTACCACCATCGGCTTGCGAGTTGAATTCTTTTACACCTGAAACTTCGGTTCCTATTGCACGACATGTCTAAGCCAGCGGAGCCGCTCTATATACATTCGCTGCACTATGTACATTTGGTTGTAAAGCTCATACAACTCATCGTTCCATCGTCTACGGTAACATCGTCGCCCATGCGTAGAAGCCTGTATATCTTCCGTAAGATCTTTCTCTCGGATACTCCAAGAGCCGCCTCATAAAATGTTGTCATTGTCTAAGCTTCTGCGGCATATAACAGTTCGGGCATGATGACTAACTTATAGAGTGCGGTTTTTGTACGTCGAGAAAGGACTTTACTCCCCAATTGCATACTCAGTCCAAAGCAGCACCTGTTGGCGAGAGTAATTCTGCGTGGGTTTTCCATGCTGATATTTTTGTCGGCGATAGTGCCGGTTCCCTAGTAAATTAAATTATCCACTTTCCCGAAATTATAACTGTCAACAGTGACGTGGGTTCCAAGGCGCGAACGCGGTGACTGGAGATACTTCGTCTTGTCCTCGTTTACCACCAGGCGCATTCGCTTTGCTTCCTTATCCAGCTTGAAAAAGGCAGAAGAGACTTCGCTATTTTTGTTACCGTTGATGTCGATGTCATCGGCACACGCCAGAAACTACACGCCCTTGTAAAAAAATGTTCCTTCATGGTTCAGTTCTGCAGCTCTTATTATCTTAACATTTGCATCATGCGATCGTAAATGCTCTTCTGCTTTCGCTTTAATTTGGGAATCCTTGATTAGGAATAGGAGTTCACAATAGTAATGGTAATCATAATCATAATAATATTATCACATGTTATTCAAAATTTCTTTACACGCAATATACGTAGTAGGCCTTGGCGACTCCAAACGAAATTGCTTACGATTAAAAGTTGACTGATTTATAATGCTAGGGAATGGTGTCAACGATTTTATGTTTTCATTAAGTATTTTTTAAACAGCTTTCATGCGATAGTTTTTTGTTTTCGATACTCTTTTATCATTTTGTTATTTGTTTCAGTAGTTTTTGGCCGACTTCAAAAAAAAGGAGAAGGTTATCAATTCGTCGGATTTTTTTTTATGCATATTACCGCATAACTTTGGACCACGTCAACCGATTTCCAGGTGATCCCATACTAATTTGGTTTAGATCCGATCATTGGATCATGAAAAAATTAACGGTACCATTACACTTTTATATGAGAATTGGAGTCGGTGTGTTGTTTGCTTAAAAATTACTTGTTTATGAATTTTTTACATTAAGTAATTTGTGTACCAGCTCTTCGTTGATAATATGATCACCTCGTTTGATAAGATGTTGTAAATTCTATATTTATTTACAATGTTCGGATTTTGGATAAGTGGAAAGATTTAAAAAAATTCCCTAGTAAAGCTTTCCCAAATACTTTTCGTTTGAAACCAGTTATGTAATATTTCATTTCATTTCAATATTTTCAGTCTTTACTTTTAGATAGATGATAATCCTATAAAAAATATTTCCAAATCAAAACCATATTGTTCCTCAAACATATTTTCGATTGTAAGTCTTCTTAAAACTCTTTTGTTTGATACCCACATCGCAATATTTCATTTATTTAATCAATCCAAAACGGCCCACCCTAATGATTAATAATATAGGTACATATGTACGCATACATGTACACTAAAGTGGTCCAAAAATGTACGAAAATATGTTTTTTTTCCATATAAAATACATGGAAAACTTTGAGCGCTTTGAGCACTACCTAAATTATTTTTTATTTCAAAATAAAAAATATGGGTATATTTTTTTCGGTATATAACAATCCTAGGGGGTGGCGGCATTAAAAATCCGACCTTATTTTTTTGGACCATTCTAATGTACATATGTATTTATTAGAAACTGTCATAAACTTTTCCCGCCAAATTAACTATTTTTAACTTCCCCTCCAAACAGTTTTACTGCTTTGAGGTTGAACTCAATTCTATTGAAAAGAGCGCGGGTACTTATTTTCCCGTATTCAACCAGGAACGGCCGTCAGCCACCACACATCGTCCGTACCCGCTCTACATTTGTACATATCCATAAAAAAATAATAATAAATCAAACATATTTGACAAGGGACTAATTTTTCGTTGGTTTATTTATTTTATCGCTTTATATTGAAAATACATTGGTGCAACATACTAAGCTTTCGAGTTAAAATTTTCAAAAAGGTGGCAACTCTCCTCAAAAATATTTCCAACAGTCATCTATCTTAAACTTCCTTAATTTAATACCTATATTTTAATAAGTCATTTATTTTATCAATTATGTAAATTTAGTTCAATTTTCAAACAGGTGGCAA
>NW_023458749.1:80948-85252 GCF_013731165.1 Rhagoletis pomonella
CAGCAATCAAAGCAGACAGGAGTCGTCAGGCGACTGCTGCAGAGTCACTCCCTATGTTAGGTATCAGGAGACGGGCGGGTTCTACTCCCACTCCTATAGAACTTAGCTAGGTATTTAGAGACGGGCAGGTTCTACTCCCTCTCTTGGAAGGTTGTGGGTAGGTTCTACTCCCGCTCCTTTACTATAGCCGTAATTATATTTGGTGTGACGGAGCTACGCCCACCAATCGGAGAGGAATGGGTAGGTTCTACTCCCGTCCTCGTAACGTACGACCAAGACAGACGAGTGCTTTGCTATAAACTGAAAAACGAACTCTTATTCTTTTTGTTGAGAACCCGGCAGCCGATGAGCATACCCCAGCATAACCCGGAGTTCGTCACAAATGGCGCCCGAGCAGGGACTAGATTACACAATTCTAGGACAAGTTAGACAATAGACTTGAAAGTGAAAGTAAAATGTGTTAAAACGGTGAGAAAAGACTCCAAAGAGAGAGCAGAAAGTGAAAGTGCGAAAAAAAGGGACTCCAGAGAGAGAGAGCAGAAAGTGAAAGTGCCAGAGCAGACTCCAGAGAAAGACCAGAAAGTGAGTGAAGTGAGAAAAGACTCCAAGTGAAACAAAAAGTGAAGAGCAAGCGTGTAGAAAGACCCAGGAAGGGGCAAAACATAGTAATATTTTCTAAGAACAGTGAAGATGGTGAAGTTATCGTGGGTATATTACCTACGTAAGGAGGAACTCCTCGAATACACTGCGGAGTTCGGGCTAGGGGACCCCGGGACAGTCGAAGAGCTGCGGAAGAGGCTATCACAGTTCCTGTCAGAGGTTAAAGACGACCCAAAGTACACGAGGCGTCTGACGGAACTTCCCGCAAAGCATGATCGGGCGTCACCAATCCCTTTCACGGACGTACCGATACTCGGCAGAAACGAGGATATGGCAGCCCAACCTAGCAGCCACGTGTCACCACAAGCATACCCCACTCTCACAACCCATTCCGAACCGGCTTACGCCACGGTTATGGACCGAGTGAGAAACTGGGGCCTAAAGTTTGACGGCGTTAAAGACCCCCTAGGGTTCCTAGAACGCGTTGAGGAGCTAGCCGAAGGCTATGAAATCAGCCTCGACGTATTGCCGAAAGCAATGCCTGAATTGCTGCGGGATCGAGCACTAAGCTGGTTCCGCAACAACAACAAACGATGGCCAACATGTGATCAATTTAGACGGGACTTTATAAAGTTCTTCCTGTCATCGCGGTACTTTGAGAGGTTGGACGACGAGATCCGCCAGCGAGTCCAGCGGGTACAAGAACCCTTTAAGGACTACGTACTCGAGCTGCAGAATCTGATGAGATATGCTGAAGGCAGTGAAGAGCAAAAACTCGACCGCGTGTACCGAAACAGTCGCAGCGAGTACCAACTCTACATCAAGCGGCGTGACTTTGCAACGCTGGAGGAGCTGGTAAATCTTGCCGAAGATTTTGAAAATATTATTTCCGACAGAAATACGCAGCAACCCATTCAGCGACCAACGCCACCTCGACGCCACGAAACTCACCCTGACACTTTTAGGCGTGCGCCCATTCCACAGAGGCGACAAGAGGAGCGGTATCACGTCCTCAAGCCCACACCGATGGACTCCAGTAGTGCGGGGTCATACCAGCATAGACGGGATGACCGTGGTACAGCGCGGAATGATGCAGGCCCGATAGATCCAAGAACCGCATGTAGGCGATGCGGAGAGGGCGGCCACGTAGCGTATGGATGCCGTAACCCCAGAATTGACTTCTGTTGGGAGTGTGGCCATCGCGGTGTGCAGACAAGAGACTGCTGCTGAAGGATGCAGGGAAACGAGCACGGGTCCCGCCAAGAGCGAGCAGCGGAGACCCAAATGACGATAAGTCGCACGCACTAAGGGCGTTCTTACGCCAGGACGAAGGGCGAATCGTCACACTAGACGAGACGCAAGTGCAGGCGACAGTAGACACTGTAGCCACAAGAAGCTTCATTAACAAATCGATCGCCGAACGCTTTCCGCCATCGAGGTTCAAGATGGTGGAAACAAGGGTTCTGATGGGCGATGGCAGCCCAACTATGATACGCGAGGCTATAGATGCGACAGTCGGTCTGGGTGACCAAACCCACGACGGCGAGCTTTTAATTCTACCCGGACTTGCAGACGATATGATCCTCGGGATGGACTACCTCTGCCAGGCGCGTACGTCCATACGCTGCGGAAGGCAGTCGTTGACGTTAAAAGCGACTGATACGACTTCAGGGGAGGCTACATGCGTCACTGCGGCTGAGCAAATTAGCACGAACCCCCAGGAGGCCCCACAACCGCCAAACGTCCTCAAACCCCCGTTGAATATAGACAGCCCCGAGGTTAAAGAATTCTTGGACTGGGAACTGAGCGTCTTCGAGCAAATGACCGGTACCTCCAACATAGCCACGCACAAAATAACCATGAAAGACGACCGCCCTATTAAGCAGCGCTATTTCCCGAAGAACCCACGCATGCAAGAGATAATAAACAAAGAGATCGACGAGCTTATGGAAAACGCTGTATAGAGCCTTCGCACAGTCCGCATAGTGCTCCAATTGTGCTGACAAGGAAGAAGAACGGGAAGTGGAGACTATGCGTGGACCACCGTCAGATGAACGCACGGTCGGTGCCCGATGCGTACCCACTATCTAGGATCCATCACATCCTAGAGCGGCTTCGCAGTGCCAAGGTCATCAGCAGCTTAGATCTTAAGAACGGCTATTGGCAAATCCCTACGGATGAGGGAAGCAAAGAGTGTACGGCGTTTACCGTGCCAGGTCGCGGACTGTTTCAATGGTGCATGATGCCGTTTGGGCTCCACTCCGCACCAGCGACGTTCCAACGTGCGTTAGACCGCGTTATCGGCCCCGAACTAGAGCCACACGCATTCGCCTACCTAGACGACATAATCGTGACCAGCACATCCGCCGAGGAGCACATCCGACATCTCAGCGAGGTATTCCGAGGATTACGAGAGGCGAACCTGAAGGTCAATCCAGAAAAGTGCGAATTTTTTAAGGACGAGCTTAAGTACTTAGGTCACGTAGTAAGCAAGGATGGCATCCACACGGATCCAGACAAGGTCGCAGCTGTGAAGGACATGAAGGCCCCGAAAAACACACGTGAGTTACGTCGCTTCCTAGGCGTAGCGTCCTGGTACCGACGATTCGTACCAGATTTTTCGCGCGTTGTCCACCCGCTCACCGCGCTATTAAAGAAAGGCAAGCGATTTCAGTGGTCGCATGAGCAACAGGTTGCTTTCGAAGACCTGAAAAGAGCACTCACAGAAGCCCCAGTACTGGCGTGCCCTGACTTTACGAAGAGGTTCATACTGCAGACAGACGCCAGCGACTATGGCTTGGGGGCAGTGCTCACCCAAGAAATCGATGGAGACAAGCGAGTGATCTCCTATGCCAGCCGCCACCTTAACAAGGCGGAATGCAACTACTCGCCGACAGAGAAATAATGCCTAGCCATCGTGTGGGCGATTCGGAAAATGAGGCCGTACCTGGAGGGGTACGCGTTTACGGTGATAACGGACCACTTATCTCTGAAGTGGTTAAACGCGATCGAGAGTCCGTCCGGTAGAATCGCGAGGTGGGCACTCGAGCTGCAGCAACACTCATTCGACGTAAAGTATAGAAAAGGAAAGCTGAACGTAATTGCGGACGCTCTCTCACGAGAGCCCCAACGGGAGCAACTGCGAATCATTACCCGAGAGTGCCAGACGGAAGGACCCTGCAAATGGCTGGAGGAGAAGATTAGGGAAGTAAGGGATAACCCCATTAAATTTCCAGACTACACTGTGGAAGACGGAAAACTATATCGGCACCACCCTGCCTACGCGGATGGCGTAGACTCCATCCCGTGGAAGTTGTGCGTAGCCAAGAATCTGCGGGAGAAGGTGCTACGCGAAGTCCACGACACACCCAGTGCTGGCCACATGGGCATACGAAAGACTATCGCAAGAGCTACCGTACGATACTACTGGCCAGGCATGTTCCGTGATGTGCGGAAATACGTGAAAAGGTGTCAGTCGTGCCAGATTTACAAACCTAACCAGCAGCAAGCCGCGGGGAAGATGTTGACCCAACTTGCGGACGAGCCTTGGGCTATTTTATGCGCCGACTTCATCGGGCCGCTGCCGCGACCAAAACACGGCAACACAATGATACTCGTATTCCATGACAAATTCTCTAAATGGGTAGAGATTGTACTACTCCGGAAAGCGACGACAGAGGGCCTGAGTAAGTCTTTCCGGGAGC
>NW_023458749.1:85352-96903 GCF_013731165.1 Rhagoletis pomonella
AATTAAAAATTGTAAACGATAGGAAAAAAACGCCTTCGAAAAACTTGGAATACAACATTTTGCCGGTTTAAAGCAAAGCAAAACTCCATACGAATGAGAGGGATTCGACCTTTAGTAAACGATTTCGCACTATTTTGGCTTTATCGAATTGTCGGAGCATTTTTTGGACCTAACAAATTTTCCTTTCAATGAATATAAATGGGAAAACATAAAACAAGGACCTTTACCCTCTTCGAAACGCTACATTTCTAGTTTCCCTAGCCTCCTGTATAAAAATATGAGTTTTCATAAAAAGTGGACTTAGCGTTTTTTCACTCTAAGCTAGCGAAAAACATTTTACCGCTGGCACACTTATTTATCGATAGGCGTCTGTTGTTTTATGCAAGAAACTGATTGTTCTATGTTCATAAATCGATAAGTTAATCGGTTAGTTAAACCAGATCAGGTGTTCTATACGTTTTTTGAGATACGAAACAAACTCTGAGGTGATGGATTAAAACGGACTTAAAATTCGTGTTCAGCGACCCTAAAACAAAAGAATATTTCATAAATTTTTTGTTCGCTCTTACTTGTCTTTGTTTTACATTACCTAGCTTGAAAACTGAGTTTACATTTTTTTCACTTATATTTCAAGGTTCGAAGAATCAGATGAAATTGGTTAGATGAGTGGACCACAACTTTTTTTTCATATATCGAAAATCAAAAGTTTCTGAGATATGCCTGTATGTGGCTAAATATATAGTTAGTCAATAAAGTTTAGGTACAGCGAAATTTTTACAATGCGGGCAACTATTTTCTAAATATTTTATTTTTCAATAATTTTTTATAAAAATACTGTTAATTCTACAGCAAAAACTCGAAAAATAAAAATTCCAAACCTTGTGCAAAATTAAAGAAAATTCTGCAAAATTTCATTCAAATATTCCACTTTTTATTTACGCTCTCTAAAAAAAGTTTAGTATGCAGTTTTTTAGCTCATTCAATTTTAGTATAATAAAGTGCAATTGTGTGTAAGCTAGGACTTACCATTCATTTTTTGGAAATTTTTTTCTTGAAGGTGTCGCAAATTTTTTCCATATAAAAAAATTATCAAACATTTTTTTATATGGAGAAAATGAGCGACACCTCCAACAAAAAAAATGGTAGAAATCAATGGTAAGTCCTAGCCACCTCAAACTTGCACTTTGTTATATTAAAATAGAATGGGCTAAAAAAGTGCATACTCAACTTTTTCCTAGAGAGCGTAAATAAAAAGTGCAATATTTTAATAAAATTTTGCTGAATTTTCTTTAATTTTGCACAAGGTTTGTAACTCTGAGTTTTGGGTTTTTTGTTGTAGAATTAACAATATTTTTATAAAATAAATTATCGAAAAATAAAATGTTTAAAAAATAGTTGCCCGTATAGTAAAAAATTCGCTGTACCTAAACTTTATTGACTGACTGTATAATTAAATTTATTTTATTTTTTGTTTTAAATTGTACTTCTACATACATACATACTTCGCATAATTTCGCACAACCATTTGTTCCAATGCAACTGAAATCTCACTTAAGAAAATGTTAAGCAAAATCTAAACTCAAGAGATCGCTAAGTTTTTACAGGTTCTGCTAATTACTGGGTAATGGAGTACATATAAAATACATTCAAAGTACTTACAAAATTACAGTTTGAAATGTATGCGAAGTTGTGGGAAGTTATGCGAAGTATACTCAGGCTATAACAAAAGCTTACTGAAATGTACAGATTTTTAGCGCTGAAAAAGCCGAAAGTACTGAATTTTGAGAACAAATATATATTTGGGTTAGGCCCTTCTCCTTTTCCTCCGCTATGGCAGGCACCTATGGTGCGGGGGCTTAGCCGAATTATGACCGGTCCTTATCAGCGGAGTGCAATCGTTTCTTTATCTCTGTATATTGGGCGAGTGCACCCCATTCCCCTGGTTCGGGCTGCTCGTGTACGGTGTACCAAGAACTGCCGACCCCCTAATACAGGGTGTTAAGTGACACCGTGCCCATGGGAGGGTTTGCAGCCAGGGGGTTTACCAGACCGGCTGCATTATAACGGCGCCTTCCTGATACCAGGCCGCGTCAGGGAGTGACGGTGGCCTCGCCGCGGCATGGGGCGCTGCCGGGCTGGACCGTTAATTTAACTTTATACTATTTAGACCACTGCGCCCGCCTCGTCGGGCAGGTGGTCGTACGAACAAGATGAATACAACTATAACAAACAAAAACAAAAACGAATAAATTCAAACTTCGAGCAGCGGAGGATCGTCGGTTCTCTAACTATCTCTACGCCAGTTGGGAGTCATGTGGAGGCGAAGGCATCTCCGGCTAAGAGCTTTAGTGGGGCCTGCACGGCCAGCGCCGTAGGGAAACCGGAGCTGGTTAGCGACAAAGCTTCGAGCAGCGGAGGGTCACCGAAGTCGATAACCAAAGCTGTATCTATCCCGGGTGGGATTTCTAGCCATGCAGAGGCGAAATCGCCCTGCGTTAAGGGCTTAAGTAGGGCCTGCACGGCCGGTGTCTCAGGGGGGTCGAAGCCAGCTCTTTCTGGTATGTCGGCTAAAGGCGGCGGAATTCTGCCCGTAGCGGGTAGTGCCTGTGCGAAATCTCACACAGTATCTGGGGGTTTGGTGCCTGGCGGAATCGCCAGCACCAGCAGGGGCCTCTCGCTGCGTGTCTTCGGAGGTTCGAGGACCTCGGGTGGGGCACCTAAACGGCGCGCCACCGCGGCGAGAAAGACTCGCTCGGACCGTTGCATGGCCGCCAGAACGCTACGGCGATCAATGTGCTGGTCAAATTATTGATCAGCATGTCCCAACGCTCGAGTGGGCTAAAAAAGTGGTCGGCGATTCGGAGTCTGCGACATCCGCACAGGGGACGGTAGCCGAAGGCGCGAGTGCGCTATCGACTACAAAGTGGCAAAGATCGCGGGAGGGGGAAACCTCTACCGTCAAAAAATCTCGTACGGGGTCGGCTCCTACGTTTAGCGAAATCGCTAATCTTACCGGCTCTGTGGAATTAGGGGTCATGGACCGCAGCAGGGAGGGCGGCGTCATCACTCACGAAGAGTGGAAGCGTGTGGCGGCCGCCATGTTGGCGGTATTTATGAGGGTGGTGAGGGGGAACCCAAGGCCACCACCTACGTGTTAGAGTGCCGGATGGCACCATGGGCTGCATAAGCTGACGAGGTGCGCCGACGAGCGGTCGGCAGCGCTGCACAAGGAGGCAGTCTCCCTGGTGGGGGAGGTTTGGAAGGGTGCCATGGAAGGGTGGTATGGATCCCTACCGAGCTTACCTCTCCAGGGGAGATCGAGGGAATACTTCATTACTGCAACCCATCCCTAAAGATGCATAACTGGAGGGTTATCTGCTGTGACGACTCCCAAAAAGTCACCGTGACAGACTGTGACAAAGGAACAGTCACAATGATGTTTTTGTACTACGACTGCACTTTTCACAAAAGCAATACCAGTCACAGTCACAGTCGCTGCTGACGAATTGTGACTGTGATAAAGTCGCAATTACGTATCGGCAAACTTCGAACAGTGATTTTGCCTAAGGAAATTTCCGTTTCGGATGGCGGAAAATGTGCTTGAACTGTAAGGATATCTTATTATTTACGTATTTCAAAGAAATTATGTAAAGAGATCTATAATGATTTAAAAATGGTAAATCAAATAAAAAACTTATAAGTATACACGAATACAAATCATACACTTTGTTTATACCGATATATAAAGCGCTTTAAACCAGCTCGTTGTAATTCAAAACGGAAGCGTAAATCAAATATCAATACGCTTAGAAATTCAAAAGTGTATTTACTCGATTTTGTTTTCAAATCGTTGTTTTATTTCTCACATCGGTTAGGAAACAGGTATAAACACATCACTCATTTGACGAGAAGTGAAAAAGGGCTGGCTTTCTTTATACAGCCCGTTTTAAATTTGACCTATTTTTATAATATATTTGAATTATTGTTCGCTTCCATTTCGTTCAATCGCACAAATTAATTGTTAAAGAAATATCGTTAGAAAACAAAAAATGTTGTTTACTTTTTAATAAGGTTTCAGCGAGAGCGCTATAAAGCCACAGGCATTAGCGCACACAAGGGGTGGGTTTTGGGGTTCAAACCCCCCCCTAAAGCTAATAACCTCAAATACAAACTGTATCTTAAAGCTAAGAATCCAGCTCTCAAGGAAATTATAAGAAATATTTATTATAGTTTCTGTTGCTTGAAAAAGCGCTTTGCTTTTGCTGTCAATTTTCATGAGGAAATGAATATACGAGCATTTTTTCTTGAGTGCTGCAAACTGATTTAAGAAATTTTGGTAGAAAATTTCTTTTCCATTTCTCATCCGTCGTTTTATATGAATTTTTCGTTTTTCTTGATATTAAAAAAATTTTTCGAAATATTAAAAAAATTTAGAAATCGTGAAAAATCACCATTTTTATCGAAAGCCAAAAACCAGAAATCGAAAAAAGGAACATAAAAGAGCAAAAATTCATGGAATCAATAAATTTATTTTTACTGAGTCTTTTTTAATATTTTTTATTAGGTACTTTTGAAAGTTGAGCGCATCTTGAGTTTATAGAACTGTTTATTAAAAAAAGTAGTTTTTAAGGAAAGAACACAACCGACTTCAATTCTTATATTCAAATTTAGGGGTACCGTTAATTTCTTCATGATCCAATCATCGGATCTCTAAACCAAATTACGGGCCGAACCTTGAGATCTTTCTACAAAAAATTATTATATAAACCGGTTCACGTGGTCCAACGTTACGTATTCCGGCGAATTGATAACCTCCCCTTTTTTTAAAGTCGGTTAAAAGTGTTTGAGTTCTGTTAATCTTATGTAAATAAAGTGCAGTTTATGAATTTTAAAACGCTTATTTATTTATTACATACTGTACATAAAACTTGCATAAATATATTTTAAAGAGCGTATTATCTGAAGAAAATTTTCAGTATTTTCCGGTGATATATCTTCAAAAATATAAAACCCCCCCTAAACACAGGCATATACATACCTTGTTTATACCGACACATATACCTTGTTTATACCAACACATAAAGCGCCCTGACCCAGTTCGATGTGATTCAAAACGGAAGCATAAACTAACTTTCAATACGCTCAGAAATTCAAAAGTGTATTGACTCGAATTTGTTTTCAAATCGCTTTTTTATTTCTCACATCGGTTAGAAAACAGGTATGAACAAATCACCCATTTGACACGAAGTGAAAAAGGGCTGGTTTTCTTTATGCGGCCCGTTTTAAATCTGAATTATTATTATAACAAATTTGAATTCTTGTCCGCTTCCATTTCGGTCCACCGCGCAAATCAATTCTTTAAAATATATCGAATAAAAATAACAATTTTTTATACTTTTGAATACGGTTTCAGCAAGTGCTCTATAACGATACAGGTATAAATGTTTGAAAGAAATATGTGTTGAGTCAAATCAGCTGAAAAAAGGCTGAAAAAAGGCTGGCTTTCTTTATACAACCCCTTTTTAAATTTGAATTATCTATTATCTATATTAATAAAAATGTTGTGTTCGTATGTCACGGTCGTCAAAACTCGAGAACGGCTGAACCGATTTGAATATTTTTTTTTTTTGTATTGTTCGGTGTAATACCAGAACCAATGATATCGCAAAAAATTGGAGGGTTGCCACCTATTTGAAAAATTTTAAACCCAATTATATTGATAAAATAAATAAATTGTTACAATATGGGTATCAAATTAAAGAGTTTTTAGAAAGATAACTGCTGGAAATATTTTTGACGAGGGCTGCCACCTATTTGAAAATTTTAACTCAGACAAATTGATAAAATAAATGAATTATTACCATGTGGGTGTAAAACTATAGAGTTTTAAGAAGGCGTACAGCCGAAAATATGTTTGAGGAGTGTTGCCACCTGTTTGAAAACTTAACTAAAGTACATCGATAAAATAAATGAAATATTACGTTATGGGTATCAAATTAAAGAGGTTTAAGAAAGATATCTGTTGGAAATATTTTGGAGAAGGGTTGCCACCAATTTTTAAATTTTAACTCAGTTAAATTGATAAAGTAAATTAAATATTGCTATGTGGATAACAAACTAAAGAATTTTAAGAAGGCTTACAGTCGAAAATATTTTAAAGGAGGGTTGCCACCTGTTAAAAAATTAAGCGCGATTTTATTGATAAACTAAATGATATATTACAATATACATATTAAATTCAAGAGGTTTAAGAAAGATAGCTGCTGGAAATATTTTTGAGTAAAGTTGCCACATCTTAGAAAATTTAAACACAGTTATTTTGATAAAATAAATGAAATACGGTAATTTGGGTATCAAACTTTAGATTTTTAAGAAGGCTTATAGCCGAAAATATGCCTGAGGAGGGTTGCCACCTGTTTGAAAATTTAACTCAATATAATTGGTATCAAATTAAAGAGGTTGAGGAAAGAAAACTTTAGGAAATACTTTGTGCAGGATTGTCACCTATTTGAACATTTTAACTCAGTTATATTGATTAAACAAATGAAATATTGCAATGTAGGTAGCGAACTAAAGAGTTTTTAAAAGTCCTACAGTAGAAAGTTTCTTGGAAGAGGGTTGCCACCTGTTTGAAAATTTATCTCAATTAAATTGGTAAAATAAATTAAATGTTACAATATCGGTACCAAACTAAAGGCATTTAAAAATCTTGATTTAGAAATCTATATTTATATATAAAAAAATGTTGTGTTCCTTTGTCACGGTCATCGAAACTCGAGAACCGCTGAACTGATTTGAATAATTTTTTTTTTGTATTGTTCGGTATCAGAGCAGGATCATTTATATTACAAAAATAAATAAATGAAGTATTTCAATATTAAGGTTTACGGCCGAAAATATATTTGAGGAGGTTTGCCACCTGTTTGAAAATTGAACTAAATTTACATAATTGATAAAATAAATGACTTATTAAAATATAGGTATTAAATTAAGGAAGTTTAAGATAGATGACTGTTGGAAATATTTTTGAGGAGAGTTGCCACCTTTTGGAAAATTTTAACTCGAAAGCTTAGTATGTTGCACCAATGTATTTTCAATATAAAGCGATAAAATAAATAAACCAACGAAAAATTAGTCCCTTGTCAAATATGTTTGATTTATTATTATTTTTTTATGGATATGTACAAATGTAGAGCGGACGAGAGTACGGACGATGTGTGGTGGCTGACGGCCGTTCCTGGTTGAATACGGGAAAATAAGTACCCGCGCTCTTTTCAATAGAATTGAGTTCAACCTCAAAGCAGTAAAACTGTTTGGAGGGGAAGTTAAAAAATAGTTAATTTGGCGGGAAAAGTTTATGACAGTTTCTAATAAATACATATGTACATTAGAGTGGTCCAAAAAAATAAAGTCAGAGTTTTAATGCCGGCACACCCTAGGATTGATCCATATCGAAAAAAATATACCACTATTTTTTTATTTTGAAATCAAAAAATATTTAGGGAGTGCTCAAAGCGTTCAAAGTTTTCCATGTATTTTATATGGAGAAAAAACAATTTTTCATAGAAATGGTATAAAACTCTTGAAAATCAATATTTTACGACCGGAAAACTATGGTTCTCTTCAGGAGAAAAATATCCAATTATTTATTTAACCACTTTTTATGATTAAAGATTTTTTATTGGTCCTCCCATTGTATTTTCTAAGGGCTTTGGAGGACCTAAAAAATATAGTTACCATGAAAAAATTGGTAAAGAAACAATTGAGTATTATTACCGGGAATCTCCTGAAGATAAGTAAAGTTTTTCGATCGAAAAATATTGATTTTCAAGAATTCTACACTATTTCTACGAAAAGATGTTTTTTTCCATATAAAATACATTGAAAACTTTGAGCGCTTTGAGCACTACCTAAATTATTTTTTATTTCAAAATAAAAAATATGGGTATATTTTTTCGGTATATAACAATCCTAGGGGGTGGCGGCATTAAAAATCCGACCTTATTTTTTTTACATACATTTTTGGACCACTTTAGTGTACATGTATGCGTACATATGAACCTATATTATTAAGCATTAGGGTGGACCGTTTTGGATTGATTAAATAAATGAAATATTGCAATGTGGGTTTCAAACTAAAGAGTTTTAAGAAGACTTACGATCGAAAATATGTTTGAGGAGCAATATGGGTGCCAAACGAAAGGTATTTGAAAAATCTTGATTTGGAAATATTTTTTATAGGATTATCATCTATCTAAAAGTAAAGACTGAAAATATTGAAATGAAATGAAATATTACATAACTGGTTCCAAACGAAAAGTATTTGGGAGAGCTTTACTAGGGAATTTTTTTAAATCTTTCTACTTATCCAAAATCCGAACATTGTAAATAAATATAGAATTTACAACATCTTATCAAACGAAGTGATCATATTATCAACGAAGAGCTGGTACACAAATTACTTAATGTAAAAAATTCATAAACAAGTAATTTTTAAGCAAACGACACACCGACTCCAATTCTCATATAAAAGTGTAATAGTACCGTTAATTTTTTCATGATCCAATGATCGGATCTAAACCAAATTATTATGGGATCATCTGGAAATCGGTTGACGTGGTCCAAAGATATGCGGTAACATGCATAAAAAAAAAATCCGACGAATTGATAACCTTCTCCTTTTTTTTGAAGTCGGCTAAAAACTACTGAAACAAATAACAAAATGATAAAAGAGTACCGAAAACAAAAAACAATCGCATGAAAGCTGTTTAAAAAAATACTTAATGAAAACATAAAATTGTTGACACCATTCCTTACCATTATAAATCAGTCAATTTTTAATCGTAAGCAATTTCGTTTGGGGTCGCCAAGGCCTACTACGTATATTGCGAGTAAAGAAATTTTGAATAACATGAGATAATATTATTATGATTATGATTATCATTAATATTGTGAACTCCTATTCCCAATCAAGGATTCCCAAATTAAAGCGAAAGCAGAAGAGCATTTACGATCGCATGATGCAAATGTTAAGATAATAAGAGCTGCAGAACTGAACCATGAAGGAACATTTTTTTTACAAGGGCGTGTAGTTTCTGGCGTGTGCCGATGACATCGACATCAACGGTAACAAAAATAGCGAAGTCGCTCTGCCTTTTCCAAGCTGGATAAGGAAGCAAAGCGAATGCGCCTGTTGGTAAACGAGGACAAGACGAAGTATCTCCAGTCACCGCGTTGCGCCTTGGAACCTACGTCACTGTTGACAGTTATAATTTCGGGAAAGTGGAGAATTTCATTTACTAGGGAACCAGCACTATCACCGATAAAAATATCAGCATGGAAAACCCACGCAGAATTACTCTTGCCAACTGGTGCTGCTTTGGACTGAGTAGGCAATTGGGGAGTAAAGTCCTTTCTCGACGTACAAAAACCGCACTCTATAAGTCAGTCATCATGCCCGAGTTGTTATATGCCGCAGAAGCTTAGACAATGATAACATTTTATGAGGCGGCTCTTCGAGTATGTGAGCGAAAGATCTTACGGAAGATATACAGGCTTCTACGCATGGGCGACGATGTTACCGTAGACGATGGAACGATGAGTTGTATGAGCTTTACAACCAAATGTGCATAGTGCAGCGAATGTATATAGAGCGGCTCCGCTGGCTTAGACATGTCGTTCAATAGCAACCGAAGTTTCAGGTGTAAAAGAATTCAACTCGCAAGCCGATGGTGGTAGCAGACGAATAGGAAGCACCTATGGCAATGGAGAGACCAAGTTAGCACAGAGAGAAATGTCTCGCGTTCTTTGTGGAGCTCGGCCAAAATAGATTAGGCGGTTACAAAGCCAAAGTAGAAGAAGAATATGCAAATGATAAATGACGGAGTTGGAGCAAAATTTTCCTGATCAGATTGATTCTGGCAACGGTTCGATCAAAAAATTACATTACCTTAGCCATCGCTTCGTCTGGAATTGCTGCGACATTATTACCAGGTGCAAACATTGCCAATTCAGCTCTTTAGCTGCCATTGAACATATAAATCATCGAAACTCCCACGTGCAATATTTCCAGAGCATCCGGTATGAAAAAAGTTTACCAAAAAATTAAATTCATTGTTTGGGATGAGTGCACCATGGCACATAAAAAATCGTTTGAGGCTTTTGATCCATTGTTGCGGGATTTGCGTGGAAACGTTCAACCATTCGGGATATTGCTCGCAGGAGATTTTACGAAAACATTGTCTGTAGTTTCTCGATTAACACGAGAGATAAATGCTTGCCTGAAATAGTCAACATTGCGACAAGACGAACATACATACACTGCAGCTGAAGTATTCGCGCGACAATAACTGGACATTGGGAACGCAAAGCTGCCAGTCAATGAGAGATTAAGACGAATTTTATGGCCTGATAATTTTTGTAAATTAGAAACATCGAAAGGAGAACTGATCGAAAGAATGTTTCTTTATTAAGAAAATTTATTTTAGGAATCACGATTGGCTCAGTGAACGGGCTATTCTTGCTGCGAAGAATAAGGAGGCCTATCAACTAAATAATAGTGGTTTTGACAACAGTCGTTGCTTGACCTGATCAGCTCTTTTACTAGACTGCCAGACCACTTGCTCACTGTGGTGAATACCACTAATGTTATTCAATCCAGCGTGAGGAAATAGCATATACGTCGATAAACACCGTTGTGGAAAAAGACCATCCAACGAAATTTTTGAACTCGATTAATCTTCCAGGGAGACCTCACATACTGAAATTAAAAATAGGTTTGACAGTTATCATGTTGCGGAATATTAATCAGCAAAAACTCTGCAACGGAATGCGACTCGCAGTTAAGAAATTGATGAAGAACGTAATGTAAGAAAAGATTTTAACGTGACCTTTAAAGGTGAAGAATTCCCATGATTCCATTTAATGATGATGATTCAATTTAAAAGATTTGAATTCCCAATTCGATTGACATTCGGAATCACAATCAATAATGCTCCAGGTCGAACTTTGGAAAAGTATGGTTTAGATTTAGATGCGGATTGCTTCTCAGATGTTGCGTGTTCCTGTGTCGGCAAACCAGATATCCTTGATATCTATGCAGAGAAACCAAAGAGATAACCAAACACATATGAAACGTATGCTTTGTTTCGTTAATAATTTATCGTCCATATAACAGAAATATGCCACAGCAAAGCGTGGCAGGGTACAGCTAGTATTGTTATATCATTTTAATAAAGATGCCAAACTCTCTTTAAATGTGGATGCATCTAATACGGCAATTGGTGGTGTCATACATCAAACGTTTTATAACAAATCAGAGCCACTAGCTTTGTTTTCTAAGAAACTTTCTCCATTCGAAGTTAAGTACAGTGCATTTGACAGGGAGTTGCTAGCTATTTATTTGAACATTAAACATTTTCGCTATATTTTAGAAGGACGACAACTTACAGTTTTTACAGATCACAAGCCTTTGATATTTGCTTTGAGTTCAAAAACCGAACGTTGTCCGAGACAAACTAGACATATGGAATTCATTGCACAATTTACTAAT
>NW_023458749.1:97003-98473 GCF_013731165.1 Rhagoletis pomonella
CTTCAATGTATGGCCTGAATCTCTTCACACTAAGGACAGCTGCATAGTACTCCAACTCCGTAACACTATAATTTCGCTGTGCCTTGTTTTTGGTTGCGGAAAATCCCTAACAGCTGCTATTTTGCCAGGGTCGGTTCTTATGCAGTCGCCTCCTACTACTTAGCCTAAATACTTAACTTCCTTATAGCAAAACTTGCTTTTCTCGACGTTTATAGTTAACTTTGCATGGCGAAAACACATAGCGACCTTTTCCAATAATGACACATGCGACTCAAAATCAACAGAACAAACTAACAGGTCATCTAAATACACAAACACCTATTCACGAAGAGCGGCCGGAATGACCTTGTCCATTAGACGACACATTCTGAATCGCGGGTGAGATAGGATAATGCCTCTGCTTGACCGGCATGTTTTCGTTTACTACCTCAATCACGTGTTCTTCCATGTCGGTTCTTCCTAGGCCCTCCACTGCGAATGATGGAAATTGTGCATTTGTCTTTTCCAATCTTAACTTTTGGGCCGTTGAAAGGACATGTTTCAAGGCATCAAATACTAGGTCACCTTCAGCGGGTGCAAGTTCTGAAACAGTATTTCCGTACATTTGCCCATTCACACCTCTATTCACTACATCCATTTCAAATACACGCCAAAAATCTATACCTAAGTATACCTCCTGAGTTAATTGGGGCACTATAAGAAACTCTAATTCTTTGGTTAACCCATCCCAGATAATGGGTAACTTAATAACTCCCACCACTGGGATTCCACCCCCGCTTGCCGCTCTCACATTTTGCCCGGTCAGATTAACTATTTCACTTTCTTTGCCCTCAAGAAACTTCATTTCGCCTTTTCCGAGGCAACTGGCACAGGCACCTGAGTCCAGCAAAGCCAACACTTCTTGTCCGCCTATTATGGTACGAGCAAAACAGCGATTATCACCTCTCAAAGATACTATTGTGGCGACGACTTTTTGCTTGATTCTCTTTAAAGTACGCTGTTTCTCAGGCATCTTCTTAATTTTCGAATAATTCCTTGTTTTTCGTTTTTGTATAACTTCTTCCATAAAAATTATTTTCCTAGTTTCTTCATATTTTGATTTTCTCTCATGAAAACTTTTCCTAACACATCGTTGTGCTGACATTTCATTGTCCTTCCCTACGTTCTGATCTTCTAACATACTTTCGCGTCTTAGTATCTTTCACACTCTGTTCTTTTCCTCCACCTCATTTAAGGGTCCGGGTGCTTCTGGTTCTGGACAGAGGTCCCGGTCAACTCTGCCAGCGCGTTGTTTCCCGCATCTGCCTTGAAAACACAATAGGACGCTTCACCACCACACGCAAAATATTTCATAGAGTGGAAAGGGGATTTACATTTACACGCAAAACATAGCATGAGGTGAAAGGGAGACGTACAAAACACTTGACTAGGGACACTTCCATTATTTTGTGCAACGTTACAAACATTAGG
>NW_023458749.1:98573-105305 GCF_013731165.1 Rhagoletis pomonella
CATGATGCAAATGTTAAGATAATAAGAGCTGCAGAACTGAACCATGAAGGAACATTTTTTTTTACAAGGGCGTGTAGTTTCTGGCGTGTGCCGATGACATCGACATCAACGGTAACAAAAATAGGGAAGTCTCTTCTGCCTTTTCCAAGCTGGATAAGGAAGCAAAGCGAATGCGCCTGGTGGTAAACGAAGACAAGACGAAGTATCTCCAGTCACCGCGTTCGCGCCTTGGAACCTACGTCACTGTTGACAGTTATAATTTCGGGAAAGTGGAAATTTCATTTACTAGGGAACCAGCACTATCACCGATAAAAATATCAGCATGGAAAACCCACGCAGAATTACTCTTGCCAACAGGTGCTGCTTTGGACTGAGTAGGCAATTGGGGAGTAAAGTCCTTTCTCGACGTACAAAAACCGCACTCTATAAGTCACTCATCATGCCCGAACTGTTATATGCCGCAGAAGCTTAGACAATGATAATATTTTATGAGGCGGCTCTTGTAGTATCCGAGAGAAAGATCTTACGGAAGATATACAGGCTTCTACGCATGGGCGACGATGTTACCGTAGACGATGGAACGATGAGTTGTATGAGCTTTACAACCAAATGTACATAGTGCAGCGAATGTATATAGAGCGGCTCCGCTGGCTTAGACATTTCGTTCAATAGGAACCGAAGTTTCAGATGTAAAAGAATTCAACTCGCAAGCCGATGGTGGTAGCAGACGAATAGGAAGCACCCATGGCAATGGAGAGACCAAGTTGGCACAGAGAGAAATGACTGGCGTTCTTTGTGGAGCTCGGCCAAAATGGCTTAGGCGGTTACAAAGCCAAAGTAGAAGAAGAATATGCAAATGATAAATGACGGAGTTGGGGGACCATTTTCTTGGATGCGCCAGGAGGAACTAACATAATTTTCCTTATCAGATGGATTCTGGCAACGGTTCGATCAAAAAATTACATTACCTTAGCCATCGCTTCGTCTGGAATTGCTGCGACATTATTACCAGGTGCAAACATTGCCAATTCAGCTCTTTAGCTGCCATTGAACATATAAATCATCGGAACTCCCACGTGCAATATTTCCAGAGCATCCGGTATGAAAAAAGTTAACCAAAAAATTAAATTCATTGTTTGGGATGAGTGCACCATGGCACATAAAAAATCGTTTGAGGCTTTTGATCAATTGTTGCGGGATTTTGCTCGCAGCAGATTTTACGAAAACATTGTCTGTAGTTTCTCGATTAACACGAGAGATAAATGCTTGCCTGAAATATTCAACAGCGAAAATCGAATAAAAATGCTGCCAGAAAACTTCAAAATGCATCTTGTGGTTCAATGTTTCTACAACTATACAGATTAAAGTTTTATGAGTTAGAAACCCGAAAGGATAAAATAGTCATAGATTCAAAGTACAAATTTTTCATATAATGAAATCATAGTTTTTCTCTTTTTACTTGTAACATAAATGTATTTTTTGATTGATCTTCGTATTTTCTGTCTTTTAGGTGCCTTATTTTGCTTTTTTTTTACCTTTTCCTGCCTTTTTTGCTATTTTGTTTTGCCTTTTTTTGCCTTTTTTGCAACACCTAGTGCCTTTTCCTGCCTTTTTCGCTATTTTATTTTGCCTTTTCCAGCCTATTTCGTTATTTTATTTTGCCTTTTTTATAGGTTTTTAGGTCCTAAAAATCCGTTCCCTGGTAATTACATATGCAAACATAAATATTACCTTTTTTTTTGCAAATACATAGTTCTTGATTTTGTCTCTTTTGCATGAATGTATCTACGCATATGTTCATATGCATGATATTAACCCTTGCAATGCTTTAGAAGTTTTTCGTGAATGAAATAAAAAGGAGGAATAATTAAGAATTATAAACGTAATTAGAGAACGTTTTTTTTTATCTAATAACAGAATTGGAAGTAGAAAAGGAGTGTAAGAGGAGGAGAGCTAGCAGACCGTAGAAATAAGATTTAGGGATTTCTTTGTGAGAAGTAAAGTAAGGCTAAATTATATAAGTGTATAGGAAGAAAAGAATACAACATTAGTGAGGAAGAGATTTGAATTAATGAACTAAATAAATGGAATTCTATTCGGCGTTAATGAAGTTACAGTCTTTCAGTTAATAGGTCATAGTGGTATATAAGTTTACATGGCGTGCTAGAATTCTATAGTTGGTGTAAGAGGGGCTGCTCTCCAAGAGCAATGGTGCAACACAGGTGAACTATCTCGCTGCCGGAACTAGCTTGACGGACGTCGGACATGACTTGACCATTCGACGTCGGAATCAGTTGCTGGGGTAGTGCATACGCTAATAAGGTTCGTCCGCTTTTAGTCATGCAGAAGTGTCTTATTCGAAGAATATGTAGCGTTGGGCGAATGACACATTCCATGGATCTCTTCAAAAAGTTAAATATTCTTCCTTTGCGTCATTTGTACTACTTTAAAGTTTTGAAAATTTTTTTTATGAGGAGCGGATATACTATATACAATCCATACAATCTGAGAAGTAGATCGTTATTTCACATAGCAATTCCGAGCTTTCGCACCACACTCTTTCGAAACTTCTACGCCACAGTGTCTTGTAAATTATTTCTCAAATTACCCGACGATATACAGCTTATTAGATCGCTTTCAGTGTTCCTCAAAGAGGTGAAAATATGACTTTTTGGCTTCAATCATGAAGGTATCGAAGTTTTGCTGCGACCTATTATTTAGGCTGACTTGCACAACGAAAATTTATATTTTTAACTCAGAGCTAACGTCAAATGGGGGGTTAAATCCATACGTTTTTGACAACTTATCAAATTAACTTAGTTAAGGAGATGACTCGGCGTTGTGCAAGTGGGCCTTAGTGTATAAGTAATGCATTACCGCTGAAGGTTTAACATAATACATTTTGATGTAGGTTCTGAAATTGCTTTGAATGCTTTGCCTAAATTTTTATGCATAAATTTGTATTCATATATTTAATTTAATAATTTTTAACTTTACTAATCATATTCGCAACTACATTTTGATTTCTACTTATGCCCCCCACTAATGTAACAATTATGAAATGACATTTCCACTGCTCTTTATTGTAGCATACTATGTCATTAACTATTTTCTTACTGAATTTGTCATTTTAAGATTATGTATTTGTTTTATTGTACATTTTTATGAATTAAGAAAATAATGAATAAACATACATACATACATACATACATACTATTGGGAGTTCTACTAAAGTATGTGGAGTCGAAGTAGAGCTCATGGCTGTTTGGTGTTCAAACAGACGGGGAGGGCTTACTACAAGCTGACCGGACGGTTTCTCCTGCTTTTGACCTTTCCTATTGTAACAGGTATGAACCCTTATATATTTTTTTGAATGTGTAGCAGTGAGAGGAAAGAAGTGGCAAGAACCGCGCCCACTTACGACGAGCGTAGCCCGGGCTTCCAGCATGCCTGGCCCGCCACGACTTCCCATCCACGACTTCAGGCTTACACAACAAAAATGGCGCCCAACGAGTAATAATCCAGCACTTTTAGTTTTTCTCGTAATCACTTCAAAACTTTATCTGTTCACTTTTTCTATATCTGGTTATTTCTGTTTTCTTCCCACCTTTCCATGCTTTCTAGTTTCCTTCTTTGGACAGGACTGATCAGTGCAGGTTGTTTCAGTTTCATTTTCTTCTGTCAGCTTCGCTCGAGGTTAGACCTGTGGCGAATGTGAAAGAGGAAACTATAATAGCCGTAGGGGGGAGTATGTATTATCTTCTGCGGGTTCCTAACGCTGGTTTTCGGACTGCTGGAAGTGTATCCCAAGAGGTCTTCGCATACAGACAACACGTTGTTTGGAATCACGCTGACGAGCTACCATCTGAAGGTCTCATCGGCTGTCTTAAGTGAGGTTCGTCGAACGATTTAGAAAGGGTTTTACGCGCTACCAGCTGCATTGGCTTAGGCCAGGCACGCTGAAGTGGATCGTCAGACTAAAAGGGGGGAATGATATCGACACATATGACGACGTAAACACGTACAGGTAGCAGATTATCCCAGTGATTGCATCACCGGAGACGACCCCCAAATACACACCAACAATCAAATTTTTATTCACATTTACATACTAACATTGTTAGAATTTTTCTTTGGCTTTTGATTTTATTTTTATTTTTTTTTGCTTGAACCTTTTGAATTTTTATTTAGGTATATATTTCTTACTCTTAAATATTTATATCCACAACCTTTCATTTATTTTTTTTACGCATACCCTGAATTTTCTGAATTAAGTTAATTATTTATAAGAGCTAGGTTAACTCTTTCCTTTTTACTTATCTTATTACCATTTTTTTTTGCTTTTGTTTTTTAATCGAATTTTAAATAAATTGGAGTAGATTTTATATTTGAATTTCGTTTACGGTTAGTTTTTCATACCCGAGCGCACTTATGAACAAGGGTATTATAACTTTGTTCACATAACGGTTGCTTGTAACAGGCAAACCGAATCGAGATAGATATAGACAAATGTATACATAAATGATCAAAATGAAAAGAGAAATCGAATAAGCAGTGACTGTCTGTCCGTCCGTCCGTCCGTCCGTCTGTGCACACGATAACTCGAGTTAAAATTGAGATATCTTAACGAAACTTGGTACGTGCCCTTCTTTCTGGCGTAGGACGGATGGTATTGAAAATGGGCAAATACGGACAATAACCACGCCTACCTCCCATATAACGGTAATTTTCAGAAATACGAAAACTGCAATATTTTAGAAACCACTGAAGATTGTTCACTCAAAATCGATATTTGCAATAAGTTTTAGACGAAAAATAAGAATATTATAAATTTTTGGAAAATGGGCGCAGCCACGCCCACTTATGGTTACATGTGTTCTTCTAAACTTGGCACAGTTGTTAACCTTGGTATAACATACGAAATGGCCGAAGATTTTTAAAATCGGACAATAACCACGCCTACATCCCATATAACGGTAATTTAGAGTAATACGAAATCTTCGATAAATCAGTAATTATTAAAGCAAATTTATTCAAATTGATGCTTCGAACAACTCTTCACCAAGAAATACGTTTAGGATAAAATTTTGGAAAATGGGCGTGGCCCCGCCCACTTATTATCACATATATGTATCTCGGTAACCGTTCTACCAATTTGTGCCAAACTCGGTACGGTTATTGTGCTTGCCACATAGAAGCAAAACGTTGAAAATAATTGAAATCGAACTAAAATTACGGCCGCTTTTGATATAACAGTAAATTTCAGAAATGCTTGAAACTTCAATATTTCGAATATTAAGGACGCTAATTTACTCAACATTGATACACCCCGGTTTACCATGTAGCGGTAGCTCTCGGAAAGGTAAAAAACATATATTTAATACTTGCGCCGGGTATTTAATGTTCGGCTCCGCCCGAACTTAGACTTTCTTACTTGTTTCTTGTTAAGAACGAGTGAGAATTTCAAACTTGTGTTGTGAGTGAGTGGATGGACAATCCAAATAGAAACCCGATTCCGATACAGAGGGCAAGGCTTGGAAATTCTCGGTGATAGAAGAGTAACACGTAGCGTAACACGGGCACTCGAGAACCGGGTGGTAGGGTCGCCCCTTACTCAAATAGATACTGGCATAGGACATCCGGTCGATTTTATCCCCACTGATTATTTTAACCGCTGTTCAGCTAGGTATTTTGGTCGGTTAAGCTCCGCTTGCGAATTACAACAAAATTTTAACGTTACCAACAACATAACTGTCAATACGTCCGACAATACCTTGGGTTTTTCGCAAAAGTTAGAGAGGATACTAGAAATGTCACAAGAAACTAACCAGGGTGAAGTATTAGAAGGAGCAGTCGGAGGTGTTGACCAGCCAGCGTTGCGAGAGGTCAGGCGCTGATGTTGCAGCTACCACAGACCGCGTGGAGCAACTAATCCAAATGATGGCCCTTATGATGCAACAAAACCGTGTTATGGCTGATTGCATAGATGAAGTGAGGAAGATGCGGACAGACGTATCCCACTTAAGTAACCGGGTCGCGGACGTAGAGGCATCTATGCACTCACCAACCGCTGCAACGTCAGTTCCGCCGCGCTCTGCTTCAACCCCGGGACGCTCACAAGACCGACCAGCTAATGAAGACAGACGAGGCCAAAATAGAACTTTCCACCACCAGGACAGAAAGAAAGTTGACTTGGACAAATGGCATCTGAAATTTGACGGCACGGCCAAGACAATGACAGTGGAAAGCTTTGTGTTTCGAGTGGACAGAATGAGGGACATAACATCATCTCTCATGCGAACAGATATTTGGTGATTTTCATTGCTTGGTAACTGGCACCGCACTCAAATGGTACTGGCAAGTACTAGAGGATCATGCGGATGATGACAGCTTTGGGTACGATGAGTTGAAGGCAGAATTGTGAGCTCAGTTTAAGTCTGCTGAATCTGATTACGAAGTCATAAAAGAGGTTATGGAAAGAAAGCAGGGCCCACAGGAGACATTTGAAGATTTTTACGCCGACGTACATGACCTCACGTTCCGCTTAAAGAAGAAAGTCCCTGAGGCTGAGTTGGTCAAAATAATAAAAAGGAACCTAAAGCCATATTTGGCAAATCTAACATTTGCGGCTAAAATTAGCATCCTGGCAGGACTCAAAAGTGAGTGCAAGCGGGCAGAGAGATTAATTAAAGAAAATCGTTCAAGAAGCAAAATAGTTAGCGAATTAGATAC
>NW_023458749.1:105405-113939 GCF_013731165.1 Rhagoletis pomonella
TACCTGAGCGCCAATCTCAGATATATAAATGAAACACACTCATACATACTCAGGGAAAATAATAGCTTTAGATTGCCGTTATATAGGACAGAAGTGGATAAAATGAACATATTCTACAAAGGATTAAAGTGTTTTAACGACTACCGCCACAAACAAGAAATTGTGAAAGCATTGCCAGCTTCCAGAGATCGTTACTTGATCACTGTCGAACACTAACTATCAGATATAGGCTCGGCATGGAAACAAATCCTTTCCATCCGGCCGGGTTGCTCTGGATCCAATCCACTCAGGCAGCTTGCTGAATCTGCAAATCTTGACAGAGTCGAAACACCAATCCCCCAAGCACCATCCTCCTACCCTATCAAACAGTGCTGCTCTGGATCTAGTTCATTCAGACAGCGTGTATAACATCGGAAATCCTCATCGAACCGAACCAACAATATGAGAAGTGAGGGTGCACATTGGAAACTAGTCCTTTCCAACTGTCCAAACAACTGAAGCTACAATGTGAGAAGGGAAGGTGTAGATTGGAAACAAGTGCTTTCCAACTGCCCTAACAACTGAAGCAGCAATGTGAGAAGAGAGGTGCATATTGGAAACTAGTGTTTTCCAACTGCCCTAACAACAGAAGAAACAATGTGAGAAGGGAAGGTGTACATTGGAAACTAGTGCTTTCCAACTGCCCTAACAATTGTGGCAATAATATGAGAAGGGAAGGTGCAGATTGGAAACTAGTGCTTTCCAACTGCCCTAACAATTGTGGCAATAATATGAGAAGGCAAGGTGCAGATTGGAAACTAGTCCTTTCCAACTGCCCTAACAATATGGCCTGGAACTTGCCTCTTCAGACCACTTGCCTAATTTGCCTGCTCTGCCGTATGATTGGGAACTGCAATTGCGTTTTCTGGGAATTTCCGACCTTGTACTCGATTATTCAAATAAATTGAAGTGGAAGGTCGGAACTTTTTGGAGGGGGCAATTGCATATTTTTATTCATGCGGCCTAATATAGACATATGTAATATAATATATATAGTTATTGTATACATAATTTGCAATAAAAACATTAAAATTCATATACATATGTACGAATGTCAGTTTTATTATTAGGTCGTAAGACTGTAACATATAAATAAAATAAATAAATTCGGGAGTGTATTTATTTTGTGCGGGTTCAGATTGCAACAAGTACCATTTATAGCAGGCTAGTGCATTTTTATTTGAGACTAATTTACTCGTTGCCCACAGCTTCGAATTAGCGCTCCAGCCACATATCAGACTTGGAATTCTTCCAATTAGATTCTAAGACCCACTCGTATATTGAGTATATGTATGTATGTTCTAGGGATTAATTCATTCCCACAGCCTTTCCAGCGGAGCGAGAAATTAGGTGAGTGATTTACATGCTTACGTATACATATAAATACGTACTTACATATGCAAACATAAATATTACCTTTTTTTTGCAAATATTGTTATAGTTATTGATTTTTGTCTCTTTTGCATGAATGTATCTACGCATATGTTCGTATGCATAGATACTCATATGCATGATATTAACCCTTGCAATGCTTTAGAAGTTTTTCGTGAATGAAATAAAAAGGAGGAATAATTAAGAATTATAAACGTAATTATAGATAGTTTTTTTTTGATCAAATAACAAAAAAAAGGAGGGAAAGAATTGGAAGAAGAAAAGGAGTGTAAGAGGAGGAGAGCTAGCTGATCGTAGAAATAAGATTTAGGGATTTGTTTGTGAGAAGTAAAGTAAAGCTAAATTATATATGTAAATGTATAGGAAGAAAAAAACACAACATTAGTCAGAAAGAGATTTGAATTAATGAACTAAATAAATGGAATTCTGTTCGGTGTTAACGAAGTTACAGTCTTTCAGTTAGAAGATCATAGTGGTATATAAGTTTACCCTGGCTTGCTAGAATTCTATGGTTGGTGTAAGAGGGGCTGCTCTCCAGGAGCAATGGTGCAACACAGGTGAACTATCTCGCTGCCGGGACTAGTTGAACGGACGTCGGACATGACTTGACCATTCGACGCACGGACCAACGTCAGTATTGGGAGTTCTACTAAAGTATGTGGAGTCGAAGTAGAGCTCATGGCTGTTTGGTGTTCAAACAGAGGGGGAGGGCTGACTCCAAGCTGACCGGACGGTTTCTCCTGCTTTTCACCTTTCCTATTGTAACAGGCATGAACCCTTATATATTTCTTTGATTGCGTAGCAGTGAGCGGAAAGAAGTGGCAAGAACCGCGCCCACTTACGACGAGCTTAGCCCGGGCTTCCAGCATGCCTGGCCCGCCACAACTTCCCATCCACGACTTCAGGCTTACACAACAAAAATGGCGCCCAACGAGTAATAATCCAGCACTTTTAGTTTTTCTCGTAATCACTTCAAAACTTTATCTGTTCAATTTTTCTATATCTGATTATTTCTGCTTTCTTCCCACCTTTCCATGCTATATAGTTTCCTTCTTTGGACAGGACTGATCAGTGCAGGTTATTTTAGTTTCATTTTCTTCTGTCAGCTTCGCTCGAGGTTAGACCTGTGGCGAATGTGAAAGAGGAAACTATAATAGCCGTAGGGGGGAGTATGTATTACCTTCCTAACGCAGGTTTTCGGACTGCTGGGAGTGGTATCCCAAGAGGTCTTCGCATACAGACAACACGTTGTTTCGAATCACGCTGACGAGCTACCATCTGAAGGTCTCATCGGCTGGCTTATGTGAGGTTCGTCGAACGATTTAAAAAGGCTTTTGTGGGGGTAATTTATGCATTTAGACTAACGCGCTACCAGCTGCATTGGCCTAGGCCAGGCACGCTTAACTGGATCGTCAGACTAAAAGGGGGGAATGATATCGACACATATGATGACGTAAACACGTACAGGTAGCAGATTATCCCAGTGATTGCATCACCGGAGACGACCCCCCAACACACACCAACAATCAAATTTTTATTCACATTTACATACTAACATTGTTAGAATTTTTCTTTGGCTTTTGATTTTATTTTTATTTTTTTTTTTGCTTGAACCTTTTGAATTTTTATTTAGGTATATATTTCTTACTCTTAAATATTTATATCCACAACCTTTCATTTTTTTTACGCATACCTTGAACTTTCTGAATTAAATTAATTATTTATAAGAGCTAGGTTAACTGTTTCCTTTTTACTTATCTCATTACCATTTTTTTTTCTTTTGTTTATTAATCGAGGCAAATTTAATAAATTAGAGTAGATTTTATATATGAATTTCGTTTACGGTTAGTTTGTTGCTTGTTAAGAACGAGTGAGAGTTTCAAACTTGTATTGTGAGTGAGTGGATGGACAATCCAAATAGAAACCCGATTCCGATTCAGAGGACAGGCTTGGGAATTCTCGGTGATAGAAGAGTAACACGTAGCGTAACACGGGCACTCGAGAACCAGGTGGTAGGGTCGCTCCTTACTCAAATAGATACTGGCATAGGGCATCCGGTCGATTTTATCCCCACTGATTATTTTAACCGCTGTTCAGCTAGGATTTTTCGGATTAGGATTGTCGGTTAAGCTCCGCTTGCGAATCACAACAAAATTTTAACGTTACCAACAACATAATTGTCAATACGGCCGACAATACCATGAGTTGTTCGCAAAAGTTAGAGATGATACTAGAAATGTCACAAGAAACTAACCAGGGTGAAGTATTAGAAGGAGCAGTCGGAGGTGTTGACCAGCCAGCGTCGCGAGACGTCAGGAGCTGTTACTACTACCACAGACCGCGTGGAGCAACTAAACTAAATGATGGCCCTTATGATGCAACCAAATCGTGTTATGGCTGATTGCATGGATGAAGTGAGGAAGATGCGGACAGACGCATCTATACACTCACCAACCGCTGCAACGTCAGCTCCGCCGCGCTCTGCTTCAACCCCGGGACGCTCACAAGACCGACCAGCTAATGAAGACAGATGAGACCAAAATAGAACTAGCCACCACCAGGACAGAAAGAAAGTTGACTTGGACAAATGGCATTTGATATTCGACGGTACGACCAAGACAATGACAGTGGAAAGCTTTGTGTTTCGAGTGGATAGAATGAGGGACCAACATCATCTCTCATGCGAACAGATAATTGGTGATTTTCATTGCTTGGTAACTGGCACAGCACTCAAATGGTACTGGCAAGTACTAGAGGATCACGCGGATGATGACAGCTTTGGGTATGATGAGTTGAAGGCAGAATTGTTAGCTCAGTTTAAGTCTGTTGAATCCGATTACGAAGTCATAAAGGAGATTATGGAAAGAAAGCAGGGCCCACAGGAGACATTTGAAGATTTTTACGCCGACGTACATGACCTCACATTCCGCCTAAAGAAGAAAGTCCCAGAGGCTGAGTTGGTCAAAATAATAAAAGGGAACCTAAAGCCATACTTGGCAAATCTAACTTTTGCGGCTAAAATTAGCACCCTGGCAGAACTCAAAAGTGAGTGCAAGCGGGCAGAGAGATTATTTAAAGAAAATCGTTCAAGAAGCATAATAGTTAGCGAATTAGATACGAAAGATAGGAATGATAACGACTATTATGGAGACGCGCGAATGGTAGAAGTAGAAGCTTTCAGTAAAGATAATAAAAATAAGTCGGGCCAGATTAGAATAGTTCCCAATGCAGGCAATTATGGTTCGACAAAACCCAATCCCGTTTCCTTTAATCCCAATCCTAATGTTTGTAACGTTGCACAAAATAATGGAAGTGTCCCTAGTCAAGTGTTTTGTACGCCTCGCTTTCACCTCATGCTATGTTTCGCGTGCGGCATGCCGGTAGATTACTAGCTAAGGAGCCCGACAGAAGCAGCAAAAGATAGTAAATGTAAGTCCCCTTTCCACTCTATGAATGTTTTGCGTGTGGTGTTGAAGCGACCTATTGTGTTTTAAAGGCAGATGCGGGAAACAAATCCCTGGCAGAGTTTACCGGGACCTCTGTCCAGAACCAGAAGCAGCCAGACCCTTAAATGTGGTGGAGGAAAAGAACAGAGTTTTAAAGATACTAAGACGCGAAGGTATGTTAGAAGATCAGAACGTAGGGAAGGACAATGAAATGTCAGCACAACGAGGTGTTAGGAAAAGTTTACATGATAGAAAATCAGAATATGAAAAAACTAGGCAAAGAATTTTTATGGAAGAAGTTATACAAAAACGGAAAGCAAGGAATTCTTCGAAAATTAAGAAGATGCGTGAGAAACAGCGTACTTTAAAGAGAATCAAGCAAAAAATCGTCGCCACAATAGTATCTTTGAAAGGTGATAATCGCTTTTTTGCTCGTACCATAATAGGCGGACAAGAAGTATTGGCTTTTCTGGACTCAGGTGCCTGCGCCAGTTGCCTCGGAAAAGGCGCAATGAAGTTTCTTGAGGGCAAAGAAAGTGAAGTAGTTAATCTGACCGGGCAAAATGTGAGAACGGCAAGCGAAATACCAGTGGTGGGAGTTATTAAGTTACCCATTATCTGGGATGGGTTAACCAAAGAATTTGAGTTCCTTATAGTGCCCGAATTAACTCAGGAGGTATACTTGGGTATAGATATTTGGTGTGTATTTGTGATGGATGTAGTGAATAGAGGTGTGAATGGGCGAATGTACGGTAATACTGTTTCAGAACTTGCACCCGCTGAACGTGACCTAGTATTTGATGCCTTGAAACATGACCTTTCAGCGGCCCAAAAGTTACGATTGCAAAAGACAAAGGCACAATTTCCATCATTCGCGGTTTTGGGCCTAGGAAGAACCGATATGGAAGAACACGTGATTGAGGTAGTGAACGAAAACGCGCCCGTCAAGCAGAGGCATTATCCTATCTCAGCCGCGATTCAGAATTTAGTCTTTGCGGAGTTGGACCGGATGTTAGGCATGGGGGTGATCGAGGAATGTAACAGCAGCTGGAGCTCTCCTGTATCGCTCGTCATTAAAGGCAGCAAGAATCGATTGTGTTTGGATGCCAGAAAGGTGAGCGAATGTACCATTAAGGATGCATACCCTCTGCCACACATCGATGGTATCCTTAGCCGGCTACAAGATACACATTATATTTCCGCCATTGACCTCAAGGATGCATTTTGGCAGAAACCATTGGACCAGAAATCACGAGAAAAGACAGCGTTCACCGTTCCTGGCACGCCACTTTATCAGTTCACCGTAATGCCTTTCGGTCTTTGTAATGCCGCTCAACGTATATGTCGTCTAATGGAAAAGGTCATTCCGGCCGCTCTTCGTGAATATGTGTTTATGTATTTAGATGACCTGTTAGTTTGTTCTATTGATTTTGAGTCTCACGTGTCATAATTGGAAAAGGTCGCTAAGTGTTTACGCGATGCAAAGTTAACTATAAACGTCGAGAAAAGCAAGTTTTGCTATAAGGAAGTTAAATTTTTAGGCTACGTAGTAGGAGGCGGCAGCATAAGAACTGACCCTAGCAAAATAGCAGCTGTTAGAGATTTTCCGCAACCAAAAAGCCCAAAACAGCTCAGACGTTTCCTGGGCATGTCGGGTTGGTATACAAGATTTATAAAAAACTATGCCTCCACAGCAGCTCCTCTACATGAATGTTTGACGAGAGACGAAATAAAAAGGTTTTAAATGACGGAAGAAGCGACTGCGGCATTTCAACAACTTAAACAAAGCCTCATCTCGGCACCTGTTCTAGTGCACCCAGATTTTCATAGACGTTTCTATATCCAATGTGATGCATCGACGGACGGAGTGGGCGGGGTAATTTTTCAACTGGACGAGGACGGAAACGAGAGACCTATAGCATACATGTCTGCTAAATTAAACAAGGCACAGCGTAATTATAGTGTTACGGAGTTGGAGTGCTATGCAGCTGTCCTTCGTGTGAAGAGATTCAGGCCATACATTGAAGGGTTACCTTTCACCATAATAACCGACCATGTAAGCCTAAAGTAGCTGATGGGCCAAAAGGACCTTAGCGGGCGCCTGGCTAGATGGAGTTTGAAGCTGCAAGCATTCCACTTCGACATCACACATCGCAAAGGATCGCAAAATGTCGTGCCTGATACATTGTCGTGAATAAACATTTAAGAAATTAAATCAGCCGAGAGAAATCTCGATGTTTGCCTTGACTCACCTTAATTTAGGACCGCTGAATATACGGGACTGATAGACGTTATAACGAAGGGACAAGACAAACTTCCAGAACTTTGCGTATCTGACGGGTATGTATATAAACGGACTCAATTCAACAGGGGAGACGAACTGCAGGAGCATCATACATGGAAACTCTGGGTGCCTTCAGAACTACGCCTAGGATTAGTAGAAGTAGCCCATTATTCGCCATCGGCGGGGCATGGCGGTATTCATAAAACCTTAGCCCGCCTTAGGGAAAGGTATTATTGGCCGGGAATGGTTTCTGATGTCCAAAAATGCATAAAGGGCTGTACTATATGCAAGTCAAGCAAAACAAGAAACAACTTACGTAAACCACCAATGGGCAGACAACAAATAACTGAGCGACCTTTCCAACGTCTTTATGTGGATTTTATGGGACCATAGCCTCGAGCCAAGGATGGCGATATCTTTATGTTTATATGTCTAGATCATTTTTCTAAATTTGTTTGTATAAAACCGATGCAACGAGCTGCAGCTGCTAAAGTGGTCCAATTCCTCGAAAGAGAAGTTTTTCACGTGTTCGGAGTGCCCGAGTTTGTACACTCAGACAATGGAAAACAGTGCGTGTCTGAAATGTTTGCTAATTTCCTTGTCAAATATGGGGTGAAGCACATCATAACCGCGTTTTACTCTCCACAAGCGAACGCAGCAGAACGTGTCAATAGGTCAGTGTTCCAGATGATAAGGTCGGGGAAAACCAGCGAAATTGGGATCAACACGTTAGCGACGCTGCGTTTGCCTTGAGGAGTGTGGAGCATACCGCTACAAGCGAGTCACCATATTATGCAGTATTTGGGATGCACATGGTACAGCATGGTGCCTCTTACGACATTTTACGCAGGTTAGGTTCGGTGAAAGATGCTGATTGTAGAATAGATTTAGGACTAGATAGGCAGTAAGTAATTAGGAAGTAAGTCTTTGACGAGCTCAAGCGAGCACATAAATTAGGGGAGAAGGTTTATAACACATGGGCGCGAGAAATCAAATTTAATATTGGACAAGTGGTATACCGTAGGGATTTTAAACAGAGCTCTCAAATTGATAACTACAGTGCGAAACTAGCACCAAGGCAAATACAATGTGTTGTCTTGCGTATAATAGGCAACTCTATGTATGAGCTGGGAGACATGTCAGGGAAACGAGTAGGGGTACACCACGCTAAAGACATTTTTGCAGCATGAGTATCACCTGATCTTTGTTCGTGATTGTCCATCGTTCCTTTTGACCTCTATGTTGTAGCAATTTGTGATCTTATATATGCATGTGTTTATTGGCTTGACTGTTTACTTGATTATTTCCTTATCTTTCTCATTTATCTATTTATTTATTTATTTATTTATTTATTTATTTATTTATTTATTTAT
>NW_023458749.1:113949-115122 GCF_013731165.1 Rhagoletis pomonella
TTATTTATTTATTTATTTATTTATTTATTTATTTATTTATTTATTTACGTAAGGACTTAACAATTTATTTATTTATTTACTTAACGACTTTACAATTTATTTATTTATGTATTTAGCGACTTGACAATTTATTCAGCTATTTAATGAGATATTTATTTGTACTAATTCATTTACTTACCTTAATTTTTTTGGATAGTTGTGATCAAACGTGTTTACCAGCGATAGGCTATGCATTATATAAGTACCCGGTGGTAGGTTTAAGTAGACATAGGCAACAGTAGATAGAATTGCAGTAGAACCAAAGACAAGAACATGAATAAGATGCCCGGCTGTAGGTCATGGGTCGAAGCCACACGTGGAATGAATTGTGGACACAATAGGCTGCGTTATGAATTTTCTTACGCCCACGCTCCATAATGCAGGCATCATTGGCGGTTGCGAGCCTGTTAACGACAGCCGAACAGCTAAGTATGTATGTTAATTAGTATGTTCCAATAGCAATCCGGTTTACAGGATTTAGTACGGAGTGTACATGTGTGATGCACTTGTTTGAGGTGGATGTTGCGCGATGTTCGCTAGGCAACTTGAAAGATGTTCGTTCGATCAGTGGCGTAAGATAAACGTAGAAAATATACAAAAGAGTTGTTTTTGCCACAAACTCTTGACCCGAAAGGCGATCGCCTATTTTGTCAAGATTTATTGAAATAAGGTCAACTGGAGGTTTTATTGCGAGTGCGGCTTAGATTCTGGCATTTTTCTTTTGTTATTAGAAGTTCATTTAAATTCCGTTTGCCTTTACATAAACAGTTTAAACGGTGAATAGGCGAGCTGTGCCAAAGATAAAGTTTAAACGTTTTAGTTAACGGAGTGAATCGAATTTATTTATAAAATAAGAATCCGCCAATTTGAGGTAAGCTCGATGCAAAAGTATTTTCTTACAGCCGGTTTCACCAGCAATTTAAATCGAAAAATTATTATTTTTTTATTCTCTTTCAATTTCCATATAATATTCAAAAGATTAAAATCACTTTTTTACTTGAATTCCTTTCGTGAAATTGGCTGTATGTATGATATTTGCCCTAAAATGAATAAGCATGGGAAGACATATATAAATATCATTGACATCTTTTTGGGTGAACCACTGATCTCGAGTTAGGAGATTTTTCGTGTAAA
>NW_023458749.1:115222-116490 GCF_013731165.1 Rhagoletis pomonella
GTTACAAACATTAGGGTTGGGATTAAAGGAAATGGGATTGGGTTTTGACGAACCATAATTGCCTGCATTGGGAACTATTCTACTCTGGCCCGACTTACTCTTATTATCTTTACTGAAAGCTTCTACTTCCACCATTCGCGCATCTCCATAATAGTCGTTATCACTCCTATCTGTCGTATCTAATTCGCTAACTATTTTGCTTCTTGAACGATTTTCTTTAATTAATCTCTCTGCTCGCTTGCACTCACTTTTGAGTTCCGCCAGAGTGCTAATTCTAGCCGCAAAAGTTAGATTTGCCAAATATGGCTTTAGGTTCCCTTTTATTATTTTGACCAACTCAGCCTCTGGGACTTTCTTCTTTAGGCGGAACGTGAGGTCATGTACGTCGGCATAAAAATCTTCAAATGTCTCCTGTGGGCCCTGCTTTCTTTCCATAATCTCTTTTATGACTTCGTAATCGGATTCAGCAGACTTAAACTGAGCTAACAATTCTGCCTTCAACTCATCGTACCCAAAGCTGTCATCATCCGCGTGATCCTCTAGTACTTGCCAGTACCATTTGAGAGCTGTGCCAGTTACCAAGCAATGAAAATCACCAAATATCTGTTCGCATGAGAGATGATGTTGGTCCCTCATTCTCTCCACTCGAAACACAAAGCTTTCCACTGTCATTGTCTTGGTCGTACCGTCGAATTTCAGATGCCATTTGTCCAAGTCAACTTTCTTTCTGTCCTGGTGGTGGCTAATTCTATTTTGGTCTCGTCTGTCTTCCTTAGCTGGTCGGTCTTGTGAGCGTCCCGGGGTTGAAGCAGAGCGCGGCGGAGCTGACGTTTCAGCGGTTGGTGAGTGCATAGATGCCTCTACGTCCGCGACCCGGTTACTTAAGTGAGATACGTCTGTCCGCATCTTCCTCACTTCATCCATGCAATCAGCTATAACACGGTTTTGTTGCATCATAAGGGCCATCATTTGGTTTAGTTGCTCCACGCGGTCTGTGGTAGCTGCAACATCAGCGCCATCACTCCTGACCTCTCGCGACGCTGGCTGGTCAACACCTCCGACTGCTCCTTCTAATACTTCACCCTGGTTAGTTTCTTGTGACATTTCTAGTATCCTATCTAACTTTTGCGAAAAACTCTAGGTATTGTCGGACGTATTGACAATTAAGTTGTTGGTAACGTTAAAATTTTGTTGTGATTCGCAAGCGGAGCTTAACCGACCAAAAATCCTAGCTGAACAGCGGTTAAAATAATCAGTGGGGATAAAAT
>NW_023458749.1:116653-121861 GCF_013731165.1 Rhagoletis pomonella
TATGATAAATTCGGTTTGTATGGAAGGTGCCACGCCCCCTTTTCCAACAACCACAATTTTTCTCCATGAGTATGCGATTGGTTTGATATATCTCCATGCCAAGTTAGAGTACTCTACCATGAACAATTCCAGAGATATATAGTATGAAAAAATCGGTTTGTATGGGAGGTGCCACGCCCCTTTTTCCAATAACCACAATTTTTCTCCATGAGTATGCCATTGGTTTGATATATCTCCATACCAAGTTAGAGTACTCTACGATGAACACTTCCAGAGATATGCAGTATAAAAAAATCGGTTTGTATGGGAGGCGCCACGCCCTCTTTTCCAATAACCACAATTTTTCTCCATGAGTATGCGATTGGTTTGATATATCTCCATACCAAGTTAGAGTACTCTACCATGAACACTTCCAGAGATATACGGTATAAAAAAATCGGTTTGTATGGGAGGTGCCACGCCCCCTCTTCCAATAACCACAATTTTTCTCCATGAAAATGCGATTGGTTTCATATATCTCCATGCCAAGTTAGAGTACTCTACCATGAACACTTCCAGAGATATACGGTATAAAAAAATCGGTTTGTATGGGAGGTGCCACGCCCCCTTTTCCAATAACCACCATTTTTCTCCATGAGTATGCGATTGGTTTGATATATCTCCATGCCAAGTTAGAGTACTCTACCATGAACACTTCCAGAGATATGTAGTATGAAAAAATCGGTTTGTATGGGAGGTGCCACGCCCCCTCTTCCAATAACCACAATTTTTCTCCATGAGTATGCCATTGGTTTGATATATCTCCATACCAAGTAAGAGTACTCTACCGTGAACACTTCCAGAGATATGCTGTATGAAATATTCGGTTTGTATGGGAGTGGCAGCTCCCATACAAACCGAATATTTCATACTGCATATCTCTCGAAGTGTTCATAGTAGATTACTCGAACATGGTATGGAGATATATATATGAAACCCATCGCATACTCACGGGAAAAAATTGTGGTTATTGGCAAAGGGGGCGTGGCACCTCCCATAAATACCGAATTTTTCATACTGCATATCTCTGGAAAAGTTCGAGGTAGAGTACTGGAACTTGGTATGTACAAGACATATAAAATCAATCGCATAGTCATGAAGAAAAATTGGGGCTATTGGAAAAAGAGCGCGGCACCTCTCATACAAACCCGATTTTTTATACTGCATATCTCTGGAAGTGTTCATGGTAGAGTACTCGAAGATGGTATGGAGATATATTAAATCAATCCCATACTATTAGAGGAAATTGGGCCTATTACGTACTTTTGTATGCATATACACTTTTACTAGGTTGTTTAAGATGGCAATGGAAATATGCCTTCTGACAACCACCAAATCGTAATATTAGAAGAAAAATGCGTCACTGAACCTCCTGAACGTAAACTGTTGGAGAAAATGTTGGACCAAAATGTTTCAATACAAAAAAATTTATTTTGGGCGGGACGAAGTTCGCCGGGTCTGCTAGTTTAGTTATATATTTCTTACTCTTAAGTAATTATATCCACAACCTTTCACTTTTTTTATTTTTTTTATTTACGCATACCCTGAATTTTCTGAATTAAATTAACTATTTATAAGAGTTAAGTTAACTGTTTCCTTTTTACTTATCTGATTACCTTTTTTTTTTTTTGCTTTTGTTTATTAATCGAGGCAAATTTAATAAATTAGAGTAGATTTTATATTTGAATTTCGTTTACGGTTAGTTTTTTTTGCTTGTTAAGAACGAGTGAGAATTTCAAACTTGTGTTGTGAGTGAGTGGATGGACAATCCAAATAGAAACCCGATTCCGATACAGAGGACAGGCTTGGGAATTCTCGGGGAAAGAAGAGTAACACGTAGCGTAACACGGGCACTCGAGAACCAGGTGGTAGGGTCGCTCCTTACTCAAATAGATACTGGCATAGGGCATCCGGTCGATTTTATCCCCACTGATTATTTTAACCGCTGTTCAGCTAGGATTTTTGGTCGGTTAAGCTCCGCTTGCGAATCACATCAAAATTTTAACGTTACCAACAACTTAATTGTCAATACGTCCGACAATACCTTGAGTTTTTCGCAAAAGTTAGATAGGATACTAGAAATGTCACAAGAAACTAACCAGGGTGAAGTATTAGAAGGAGCAGTCGGAGGTGTTGACCAGCCAGCGTCGCGAGAGGTCAGGAGTGATGGCGCTGATGTTGCAGCTACCACAGACCGCGTGGAGCAACTAAACCAAATGATGGCCCTTATGATGCAACAAAACCGTGTTATGGCTGATTGTATGGATGAAGTGAGGAAGATGCGGACAGACGTATCTCACTTAAGTAACCGGGTCGCGGACGTAGAGGCATCTATGCACTCACCAACCGCTGAAACGTCAGCTCCGCCGCGCTCTGCTTCAACCCCGGGACGCTCACAAGACCGACCAGCTAAGGAAGACAGACGAGACCAAAATAGAATTAGCCACCACAAGGACAGAAAGAAAGTTGACTTGGACAAATGGCATCTGAAATTCGACGGCACGACCAAGACAATGACAGTGGAAAGCTTTGTGTTTCGAGTGGAGAGAATGAGAGACCAACATCATCTCTCATGCGAACAGATATTTGGTGATTTTCATTGCTTGGTAACTGGCACAGCTCTCAAATGGTACTGGCAAGTACTAGAGGATCACGCGGATGATGACAGCTTTGGGTACGATGAGTTGAAGGCAGAATTGTTAGCTCAGTTTAAGTCTGCTGAATCCGATTACGAAGTCATAAAAGAGATTATGGAAAGAAAGCAGGGCCCACAGGAGACATTTGAAGATTTTTATGCCGACGTACATGACCTCACGTTCCGCCTAAAGAAGAAAGTCCCAGAGGCTGAGTTGGTCAAAATAATAAAAGGGAACCTAAAGCCATATTTGGCAAATCTAACTTTTGCGGCTAGAATTAGCACCCTGGCGGAACTCAAAAGTGAGTGCAAGCGAGCAGAGAGATTAATTAAAGAAAATCGTTCAAGAAGCAAAATAGTTAGCGAATTAGATACGACAGATAGGAGTGATAACGACTATTATGGAGACGCGCGAATGGTGGAAGTAGAAGCTTTCAGTAAAGATAATAAGAGTAAGTCGGGCCAGAGTAGAATAGTTCCCAATGCAGGCAATTATGGTTCGTCAAAACCCAATCCCATTTCCTTTAATCCCAACCCTAATGTTTGTAACGTTGCACAAAATAATGGAAGTGTCCCTAGTCAAGTGTTTTGTTAGTCTCCCTTTCACCTCATGCTATGTTTTGCGTGCGGCATGCCGGTAGATTACTACCTAAGGAACCCGACAGAAGCAGCAAAAGATAGTAAATGTAAATCCCCTTTCCACTCTATGAAATGTTTTGCGTGTGGTGGGTAAGCGTCCTATTGTGTTTTCAAGGCAGATGCGGGAAACAACGCGCTGGCAGAGTTGACCGGGACCTCTGTCCAGAACCAGAAGCACCCGGACCCTTAAATGAGGTGGAGGAAAAGAACAGAGTTCTAAAGATACTAAAACGCGAAAGTATGTTAGAAGATCAGAACGTAGGAAAGGACAATGAAATGTCAGCACAACGATGTGTTAGGAAAAGTTTACATGAGAGAAAATCAGAATATGAAGAAACTAGGAAAAGAATTTTTATGGAAGAAATTATACAAAAACGAAAAACAAGGAATTATTTGAAAATTAAGAAGATGCGTGAGAAACAGCGTACTTTAAAGAGAATCAAGCAAAAAATCGTCGCCACAATAGTATCGTTGAAAGGTGATAATCGCTTTTTTGCTCGCACCATAATAGGCGGACAAGAAGTATTGGCTTTGCTGGACTCAGGTGCCTGCGCCAGTTGCCTCGGAAAAGGCGCAATGAAGTTTCTTGAGGGAAAAGAAAGTGAAATAGTACATCTGACCGGGCAAAATGTGAGAACGGCAGGCGGGGGTGAAATCCCGGTGATGGGAGTTATTAAGTTACCCATTATCTGGGATGGGTTAACTAAAGAATTAGAGTTCCTTATAGTGCCCGAATTAACTCAGGAGGTATACTTAGGTATAGATTTTTGGCGTGTATTTGAGATGGATGTAGTGAATAGAGGAGTGAATGGGCGAATGTACGGTAATACTGTTTCAGAACTTGCACCCGCTGAAGGTGACCTAGTATTTGATGCCTTGAAACATGATCTTCCAGCGGCCCAAAAGTTAAGATTGGAAAAGACGAAGGCACAATTTCCATCATTCGCGGTTTTGGGCCTAGGAAGAACCGACATGGAACAACACGTGATTGAGGTAGTAAACGAAAGCATGCCGGTCAAGCAGAGGCATTATCCTATCTCACCCGCGATTCAGAAGTTAGTCTTCGCGGAGTTGGACCGGATGTTAGGCATGGGGGTGATCGAGGAAAGTAACAGCAGCTGGAGCTCTCCTGTATCGCTCGTCATTAAAGGCAGCAAGAATCGATTGTGTTTGGATGCCAGAAAGGTGAACGAACGTACTATTAAGGATGCATACCCTTTGCCACACATCGATGGCATCCTTAGCCGGCTACAAGATACACATTATATTTCCGCCATTGACCTCAAGGATGCATTTTGGCAGATACCATTGGACCAGAAATCACGAGAAAAGACAGCGTTCACCGTTCCTGGCAGGCCACTTTACCAGTTCACCGTAATGCCTTTCGGTCTTTGTAATGCCGCTCAACGTATGTGTCGTCTAATGGACAAGGTCATTCCGGCCGCTCTTCGTGAATATGTGTTTGTGTATTTAGATGACCTGTTAGTTTGTTCTGTTGATTTTGAGTCTCACGTGTCATTATTGGAAAAGGTCGCTAAGTGTTTGCGCGATGCAAAGTTAACTATAAACGTCGAGAAAAGCAAGTTTTGCTATAAGGAAGTTAGGTATTTAGGCTACGTAGTAGGAGGCGGCTGCAATAGAACCGACCCTAGCAAAATAGCAGCTGTTAGGGATTTTCCGCAACCGAAAAGCCCAAAACAGCTCAGACGTTTCCTGGGCATGTCGGGTTGGTATAGACGATTTATAAAAAACTATGCCTCCACAGCAGCTCCTCTACATGAGTGTTTGACGAAAGACAAAATAAAAAGGTTTGAAATGACGGAGGAAGCGACTGCGGCATTTCAGCAACTTAAACAAAGCCTCATCTCGGCACCTGTTCTAGTACACCCAGATTT
>NW_023458749.1:121961-125935 GCF_013731165.1 Rhagoletis pomonella
CTTAAACAAAGCCTCATCTCGGCACCTGTTCTAGTACACCCAGATTTTCATAGACGTTTCTATATCCAATGTGATGCATCGACGGACGGAGTGGGCGGGGTACTTTTTCAACTGGACGAGGACGGAAACGAGAGACCGATAGCATACATGTCTGCTAAATTAAACAAGGCACAGCGAAATTATAGTGTTACGGAGTTGGAGTGCTATGCAGCTGTCCTTAGTGTGAAAAGATTCAGGCCATACATTGAAGGGTTACTTTTCACCATAATAACCGACTATGAGATATTTATTTGTACAAATCAATTTACCTACTTTAATTTTTTTGGGTAGTTGTGATCAGACGTGTTTACCAGCGATAGGCTAGGATATTCGTTATATAAGTACCCGGTGGTAGGTTTAAGTAGACATAGGCTACAGTAGATAGAATTGCAGTAGAACCAAAGACAAGAACATGAATAAGATGCCCGGCTGTAGGTCATGGGTCGAAGCCACACGTGGTATGAAAGGTGGACACAATAGGCTGCGTTATGAATTTTCTTACGCCCACGCTCCATAATGCAGGCATCATCGGCGGGTGCGAGCCTGTTAACGACAGCCGAATAGCTAAGTATGTATGTTAATCAGTCTGTTCCAACAGCAATCCGGTTTACAGGATTTAGTACGGAGTGCAAAGGAACATACAAATTGTGTGTGCTTGGTGAAAAGTATCTGAGCCAAGCCTGCAACTAACAACCCATGTCCGTGTAGCGCTGCTAAGTAGCTCTGTTACCCACTCTGGAAATCTCAAGCTAGCCTCTGTCATGCATGACTGTGTTTAGATAATGTGTACATGTGTGATGTACTTGTTCGAGGTGGATGTTGCGCGATGTTCGATAGGCAACTTGAAAGAAGTTCGTTCGATCAGTGGCGTAAGATAAACGTAGAAAATGTACAAAAGAGTTGTTTTTGCCACAAACTCTTGACCCGAAAGGCGATCGCCTATTTTATCAAGATTTATTGAAATAAGGTCAACTGAAGGTGTTAGACGCGAGTGCGGCTTAAATTCCGGCATTTTTCTTTTGTTATTAGAAGTTCATTTGAATTCCGTTTGCCTTTGCATAAACAGTTTAAACGGTGAATAGGCGAACTGTGCAAAAGATAAAGTTTAAACGTTTTAGTTAACGGAGTGAATCGAATTTATTTATAAAATAAGAACCCGCCAATTTGAGGTAAGCTCGATGCAAAAGTGTTTTCTTACATTCGTGTAAGCTAATCAGCCGGTTTCACCAGCAATTTAAATCGAAAAATTATTATCTTTTTTGCATTATTCTCTTTCAATGTCCATATAATATTCAAAAGATTAAAATCACTTTTTTACTTGAATTGCTTTCGTGAAATTGGCTGTATGTATGATATTTGCCCTAAAATGAATGAACATGGGAAGACATATATATAAATATATGTCTTGACATCTTTTTGCGTGAACCACTGATCTCGAGTTAGGAGATTTTTCGTGTGAAGTAATTTCTCATGGTATTTCCACATAATACGTATTTTTATCTACTAACTAGTCGGATAATTTTAATAAAACAACATAATTATCAGTGTAAAGTTGTTTATTGACATTGTAGAGTCACTTCAGTTAATCTAACATAAAATTCCACGGTTTTTTTGGAGAGAGACTAAAAAGCACGATAATTCAATCATGGGCAAATATCTCATTAAAACACAAATATTAGTATGTGGAAGGGTAATCGGAGCACGTATTGGTTTCAGATCCTTGCCCGCGGGAGGCTATCCGTAAGGACCTCGATTTCCGGCAAGATTGGGTATACGTACATGGATGTACAAAGTACTGGCCACATTCGATACAATTGCAGTGCCAACAAAAAAGGTATATAAGAAATCCACTGGACATACGTATGTACCTGGGAAAGTTGGAAGAGAGCGCGTGGAAGTCACTGGGCCCGCTATTGCAAAATAACTGAGCAACTAGTACTCACCGTCGTTTTCTCTCTCAACTCGCTGTGGCATAGCGAGTAGGCATACGTGGGCGGAAACTCGCTGGTTGGTGATCTCCTCGGCATCCGTACCTCATAGCCTGGACTTAAGTCATTTTGCTTGTTTTTTTATTTAGTGCACACATCCGTGTAAAAATATTAATTTCTTTTGTACATTTGTTTCGCACTACCCACCGTTAACGTAGTTATACGTAAAGGGCCCCCGCTGGAGCACACTCACAAACACATTTATATATATAATTTTTTTTTGCACATAGTTTAGGTATTTGTTTTAAACTAACTAATTCTCTTAAATTAATATTGTCATAGGGTGTGGAATCCTATTTTGATTTTTCATTTGAAGTCACCTACCTTTTTTTTTAGATATAGCTACACTAGCATGTTATATGATTAAGTTTTTTTGTTAGCATTTTTTTTGAAGGCAATGCAGAATGTTGGAAACTTTCTTTGGATTTTCCTTTTTTTTTTTTGCTGCACTGAGTTAAGATTCTTTTTTTCTCTTTTTTTTTTTTGCAAAAATTATTACAATATTCTTTGTACGCCCTAGACTCTAGTTTTATTCCCGCACTTCACTCCCTTTTTCTTAGATTCTTCCACTTCTTCTCAATTACCTCTTATCATATCAATCACTTTTGTGGTTTTTTTTACTTTTGAGGCATAACTGGATGATAGATTATTGGAGATTCTATTTTTTTTAAATATTTTATAATCGAATTCAATCACTTTTGATTCTCACCTGAAGTTTTTTTATCATTGAATTATATCTTTCCTTTTTTTGATTGAACAACTCTTTAATCTCACTTTAACCTTTTTTTTTCTTTAATGATTCATTCACTTTTTATTCTCGCGTACACTTTCGGTCACTATTTAATATTGCTTCCACGATCCGCGAGGTTTCTTTTTTTGTTGATAAAGGTTGAATTATTTGATTAATTAAATTTCGCACATGAACTATGTATTTATTTTGTTTGCTTGAAACACAACTTCGCGGACTAGCTAAGGTTTCGAGTATAACAGACCGCGTGGTACTGGGCAGAGCTTCACTCGTTGCCCACAGCTTCGAATGAGCGCTCCAGCCACACATCAGACTTGGAATTCTTCCAAGTAGATTCTAAGATCCACTCGTATATTGAGTATATGTATGTATGTTCTAGGGATCAATTCTTTCCCACAGCCTTTCCAGCTTCCCGGTGTCGATGGTACCAACGTCAACGGAGCGAGAAATTAGGTGAGTGATTTACATGCTTACATATACATATAAATACGTACTTACATATGCAAACATAAATATTACCTTTTTTTTTGCAAATACATAGTTATTGATTTTTGTCTCTTTTGCATGAATGTATCTACGCATATGTTCATATGCATAGATACTCATATGCATGATATTAACCCTTGCAACGTTTTAGAAGTTTTTTTGTGAAGGAAATAAAAGGGAGGAATAATTAAGAATTATAAATATAATTATAGGTAGTCTTTTTTTTATTTAATAACAAAAAAAAATAGAGGGAAAGAATTGGAAGAAGAAAAGGAGTGTATGAGGAGGAGAGCTAGCAGACAGTAGAAATAAGATTTAGGGATTTGTTTGTGAGAAGTAAAGTAAAGCTAAATTAGATAAATGTATAAAACAAAAACAAAAACAACATTAGTGAGTAAGAGATTTGAATTAATGAACTAAATAAATGGAAATCTGTTCGGAGTTAATTGAAGTTACAGTCTTTCAGTTAGTAGGTCATAGTGGTATGTAAGTTTACCATGGCTTGCTAGAACTCTATGGTTGGTGTACGAGGGGTTGCTCTCCAGGAGCAATGGTGCAACACAGGTGAACTATCTCGCTGCCAGGTCTAGCTGGACGGACGGCGGACATGACTTGACTATTCGACGTACGGACTAACGTCAGTATTGGGAGCTCTACTAAAGTATGTGGAGTCGAAGTAGAGCTCATGGCTGTTTGGTGTTCAAACAGAGGGG
>NW_023458749.1:126035-135901 GCF_013731165.1 Rhagoletis pomonella
TTTTTGTATACCAACTGTATGAATTGATAAAACTTTGATTGCGTTTTCCCACAAAATTGAAATTTTTAAATACTTCGTTATATTATTAATCGCGCGATATATTGTGTTCAAAGTTAATTCCCAGGAAGCCACTCAAGTTGTTTTATCAAAATTGCACTGATATATTAGACACGCATAGACAAAGAAAAGTACAATAGGCGCTATCAACAAGAGGCAAATATCTCGAAATTAAAATAAATGTTATTTTTAGGACGGGTTAAATCTGGACATATGTATTGGTTTCAGGTAATTTCGCGGAGGAGGCAATCCAGAAGGACCTCGATCCTCAGTAAAAATTGTGCATACGTACAAGCAAAATTACGTATGTGAAAAGTTCGCACATAAGAAAAAGATTGCGTCGATAGCTGTCCCGAAGGCATACATATGTACAAGCGAAGTATACAAGAAAATCACCAAACCAAAGAGCATAACGAACGTCGTGGAAAGTTAGAAAAGGGCGCGTGGATACCAGCGGGCCAACGATTGGAAAATAAGTGAGCATTGGATACTTACAGTCTCTCTCTCTCCTAATTCGCCGCCGAGTAACGAGTACACAGACGTGGGCTGTTGCTGGGTGATCTCCCCGCCAGCGGTCTTCCTTTGCCTAGACTTATGGTTTTTGCTTAATTTTAATACGCGCGTATATGTACTCATGTTAACTTGCCTTCACAATTTTCCTTGGCTACTTTTTAGTTATACATATTGCTTGTTTTAGCTTATATGCATATAAACCTTTTTTTGTTTTCTTTTTTTTTGGAAATAATTTTTCTTAGAAATAATTACGAAAAAAAATATTATCTTGCGCAGAATTTTATTTTTATACGGAATTCCGATAAAGTGATATTGGTGTTGGTAGCCTAATTTTTTTATCTAACTTATTTAACTGTTTGAATTTTTTTTCCAACATGGCCACACTATTTCTGTATTATATAAGCCTCGTTATGTATTAGTTGGTATGCATTATTCTTTATCACTAGTTAGGTTGTTCAAATTAATTTATTTTTGCACTTGGATTTTTGAGAAGTATTCAGAATTTCTTTTTTTTGTAAACTAATCTGAATTCCATCATTATTTTCTTTTGCTTACACTCGCATACCTTTCGTTCAACACACACTTTGGATTTCCATTGATATTTCGATCCTTCACATTTTTTCTCTCACTTCTTCGCGTTTTTTTTTTGTCCATCAAGGTTGGGTTTCACCTTTTTTTTTTTGATTTTTCAATTGCATAGTTTCTTGTTGGATTCGCGAGTTTTTTTTCATTATTTCGTTAGTTTAAATTTTCCGCGGACTAGAATTAAAGAAAAGATTCCTGTTGAGTTACACTGACCGCGTGGGACTGACCAGAGCTTCAATCGCTGCCCACAGTTCCGAATGAGAGCCCTGGTCGCATGAACAAAATTAGAACCCGTTCTAATAGCCCCTTGGATCCACTATTTATTTTATATATATATGTACATGTGCGAATAAGTTGTGAACATTCTCTCCTACAGCTTTCCAGAACTCCAGTGTCGATGGTACCAGCGTCAATGGAGCCAGAAACGAGGTGAGTGACTTATATACATAAACATATATATATATATATATATATATATATATATATATATATAAAGGCATAAAAAAATTAGTATTTTATTCATGCCTATGCAATTATTTTCGTTGTGTTTTTTTATCGCGTTGGTTAAAATGCATCTGCGCGGATACAAGGTTTAGTGCCTATGGGCAGATGTTAACCCTTTGCCACCTAATAATTCTTGTTGAAAAAAAGAAGAAAGTAGAATGCAAATATATTTACGTATAAATCGATTTTTATTAAGAACAAAAGGGTTGGAATTGGGAGAAGGAAAGCGAAGGGAGTGTTAAGCATAGAAGTCAAATGAATTGTAGAGATAAAATTTAGATCTAATAAAAATATATAAAAAAATCTAAAATTAAATAAATAAAACAACTTAAAGATCAAATATCTTTTGTGTTAGAGTATTAGCGAGTAAGAGATAGAATTTATTGATGAATTAAATAAATTGAAATATATTTCGGTTCAAGGAAATTTCTCTATCTTTCAGTTTATTAGGGTATAGTTGGTCAGGACCATTATCATGGCGTGCTAAAAAACCCTAGGGTTGGTGTGAGAGGGGGTTGCTCTCTAGGAGCAATGGTGCAACACAGGAGAGCTATTCCGCTGCCGGGACTAGCTTGACGGACGTCGGACACGAATCGACTATTCAACTTACGGACTAATGTCAGTATTGGGAGTTCTACTAAAGTAGGTGGAGTCGAAGTAGAGCTCATGGCTGTTTGATGTTCAAGCAGAGGGGGAGGGCTGACTCCAAGCTGACAGGACGGATTCTCCGGCTTTCTATCTTTTCTATAGTATCAGGCATGAACCCTTATTTTTTTTGTTTGTGTAGCAGTAAGCGGTAAGAAGTGTCTAGAACCGCGCCCACTTACGACTAGCTTAGCCCGGGCTTCCAGCATGCCTGGTCCGCCACGACTTCATATCCACGACATCACGCTTACACAACAAAAATGGCGCCCAACGATTTTAATACCTCAGCACTTTTAGTTTTTCTCGTAGTCACTTTTATACTTTATCTGTTCACGTCCTCTATCCTTACTTATTTCTGCTCCCATTTCATACCTTTCTATGTTCTCTAGTTTTTCTTTTTTGGAAAGGACTGATCATTAAAGGTTGTCTTTACTGGTTTGTCAGCTTCACACGGGTTTAGATCTTGGGTGAATGAGAAAGAAGAAGCGTTGATAATGGTAGGGGGGAGTATGTGCTACTGGGAGTTCCTAACGCTGGTCTTCGGACTGCTGGGAGTGGTATCCCAATGGTAATTCACATACAAACAACACTTTGTTTGGTGTCACGCAGACGAGCTACCATCTGTAGGTTTCAGCTACTGACCTATGTGAGGTTCGTCGAATGATTTCAAAAGCGTATGGGGGTAATTTACAGCTAGATCAATGTGCTTCCAGCTGCGGTGGCCTAGGCTAGTCTCGCTGAAGTGGCACGTCAGACTAACTGGGGGAGTGATATGGACACATACGACAACGGAAAGACGAGCAGATAGCAGGATCTCCCTGTGTTTGCACCACCGGAGACGACCCCTAAATACACACCAACAATTAAATTTGCACTTGAATTTACCAGTATTGCTTTAGTTTTTTTGCTTTGAATTTTGTTACCTTGAACCTCTTGAAGTATTCTAGGCATATTTTTCTTACTTTTAAATATATATATCCACAACCTTTTTATTTTTTTAGTTCATACGCATACCTTGAATTTCCTGAATTAATTTAATTATTTATAATTATAATTGTTATAAATTGTTTTCATGTATTTATCTCATTACCATTTATTTTTATTTTTTTATTTGCTTTTTGTTCATATTAATCGAGTGAGGGAAATTTTATCGGATTTGCATTTGAAATTCGTTTACGGTTAAGTTTTTGTTGAGAACGAGTGAAAAATTCCCACTTGTCTTGCGAGTGAGTGGATGGACAATTCGAATAAAAATCTGATTCCAATACAGAGGGCAGGCTTGGGAATCCTGGGAGATAGACGGGTAACACGTAGCGTAACACGAGCGAGCGCTAGAAAATCAGGTCGTAGGTTCACTTCTTACACAAATAGATACGGGTATAGAACATTCTGTCGATTTTATCCCCACGGATTATTTTAACCGCTGTTCATCTAGGATTTTTGGTCGGTTAAGCTCCGCGTGCGAACCACAGCAAAATTTCAACAATCTAACAACATAATTGTCAATACGTCTTACAGTACCTTGAGTTTTTCGCAAAAGTTAGAAAGAATATTAGAAATGTCACAAGAAACTAACCAGGGGGGAGTATTAGAAGGAGCAGTCGGAGGTGTTAGCCAGCCAGCGTCGCAAGAGGCCAGGAATGATGGCGCAGATGCTGCAGCAACTACAGACCGCGTTGAGCAACTAAACCAAATGATGGCCCTTATGATGCAACAAAATCGGGTTATGGCTGATTGCAAGGATGAAGTGAGAAAAGCAACCGAGTCGCTGACGTAGAGGCATCAATGCACTCACCAACTGCTGCAACTTCAGCTCCGCCACGCTCTGCTTAAACCCCGGGGCGCACACAAGACCAGCCAGGTAGTGAAGACAGACGAGAACAAAATAGAATTAGCCACCACCAGGACAGAAAGAAAGTTGACCTGGACCAATGGCATTTGGAATTCGACGGTACCAACAAGACAATGACAGTGGAAAGCTTTGTGTTCCGAGTGGAGAGAATGAGGGACCAACATCAACTGTCGTGCGAACAGATATATAGAGACTTTCATTGCTTAGTAACGGGCACAGCACTCAAAGCAAGTACTAGAGGATCACGCGGACGATGAAAACTTTGGATATGATCAGTTAAAGGCAGAATTGTTAGCTCAGTTTAAGTCTGCTGAGTCTGATTACGAGGTCATAAAAGAGATTATGGAAAGAAAGCAGGGTCTACAGGAGACATTTGAAGATTTTTACGCCGACGTACATGACCTCACGTTCCGCCTAAAGAAGAAAATTCCAGAGGCTGAGCTGGTCAAAATAATAAAGGGGAACTTAAAGCCATATTTGGCAAATCTAACTTTTGCGGCAAAAATAAGTTCCCTAGCTGAACTCAAAAGTGAGTGCAAGCGGGCAGAGAGATTAATTAAAGAAAACCGTTCAAGAAGTAAGATAGTTAGTGAATTAGAAATGAAAGATAAGAATGATAGCGACTATTGTGGAGAAGCGCAGACAGTATAAATATAAGCTTTCAGTATGAATAGTAAGAGTAAGCCAGGCCAGAGTAGGGTGGTTCCCAATGCAGGCAATTATGCTTCGTCAAATCCCAACCCCATTTCTTTAATCCTGATCCGAATGTTTGTAGCGGTCCACAAAATAATCATAGTGTCCCTAGTCAAGTTTTTTGTGCATCCCCCTTTCACCCCATGTTATCTTTTGTGTGCGGTATGCCGGTAGATTATTACCTAAAGAACCCGGCAGAAGCAGCAAAAAATAGTAAATGTAAATCCCCTTTCCACTCTATGAAATGTTTTGCGTATGGGGGTGAAGCGTCCTATTGTGTTTTTTAAGGCAGATGCAGGAAACAACGCGCTGGCAGAGTTGACCGGGACCTCTGTCCAGAACCAGAAGCACCCGGAACCCTAAATGATGTGGAAGAAAAGGTGAGAGTGTTAAAGATACTGAAACGCAGTAGTAGCTTAGAAGATCAGAACGTAGGGGAAGGTAATGAGGCGTCATCACAACGATGTTTTAGGAAAAGTTTACACGAGAGAAAAGCAGAATATGAAGAAGCGAGAAAAAGAATTTTTATGGAAGAAGTTATTCCAGAGCGTAGAATGAGGAATTTTTTGAAAATTAAGAAAATGCGTGAGAAACAGGTACTTTAAAGAGGATCAAGCAAAAAGTCGTCGCCACAATAGTGACTTTGAAAGGAGACAACCGCTTTTTCGCTCGTACAGTAATGGGCGGATAGGAGGCATTAGCATTGCTTGATTCGGGTGCCTGTGCCAGTTGCCTCGGAAAAGATGCAATGAGGTTTCTTGAGGGTAAAGAAAGTGAAATAGTCCATGTGACGGGGAAAAATGTGAGAACGACAAGCAGTGGTGAAACTCCGGTGATTGGAGTAATTAAACTACCCATTGCCTGGTATGGGATAACGAAAGAATTGGAATTCCTTATAGTGCCCGAATTAACCCAAGAAGTATAATTAGGCATAGATTTTTGGCGTGTGTTTGAGATGGATGTAGTAAACACGGGTGTGAATGGGCGAATGTGCAATAATACAGTTTCAAAGATTGAACCCGCCGAAGGTGACCTTGTGTTTGATGCCGTGCAACATGAACTTTCAGCGCCCCAAAAGTTATTATTGGAAAAGACAAAGGCAAAATTTCCATCATTCGCGGTTTTAGACCTAGGAAGAACCGACATAGAAGAACTCGTGATTGAGGTAGTAAACGGAAACATGCCGGTCAAACAGAGGCATTATCCTATCTCACCCGCGATTCAGAAGTTAGTCTTCGCGGAATTGTACCGGATGTTAAGCATGGGGGTTACCGAAGAAAGTAACAGCAGCTGGAGCTCGCCTGTATCCCTCGTCATTAAAAGCAGCAAGAATCGATTGTGTTTGGATGCCAGGAAGGTGAACGAACGCACTATTAAGGATGCATACCCTCTGCCACACATCGATGGTATCCTTAGCCGGCTACAAGATACACATTATATTTCCGCCATTGACCTCAAGGATGCCTTTTGGCAGATACCATTAGACCTTAAATCACGTGAAAAGACAGCGTTCACCGTTCCTGGCAGGCCACTTTATCAGTTCACCGTAATGCCTTTCGGTCTTTGTAATGCAGCTCAACGTATGTGTTGTCTTATGGACAAGGTCATTCCGGCCGCTCTTCGTGAATATGTGTTTGTGTACTTAGATGGCCTGTTAGTTTGTTCTGTTGATTTTGAGTCTCACGTGTCTTTATTGGAAAAGGTCGCTAAGTGTTTGCGCGAAATGTCGAGAAAAGCAAGTTTTGCTATAAGGAACTTAAGTATTTAGGCTACGTAGTAGGAGGTGGCTGCATAAGAACCGATCCTAGCAAAATAGCAGCTGTTAGAGATTTTCCGCAACCAAAATCCCCAAGGCAGCTCAGACGTTTCCTGGGCATGTCGGGGTGGTATAGACGATTTATTAAAAGCTACGCCACCATAGCAGCTCCGCTGCATGAATGTTTAACTAAGGACAAAATAAAAAGGTTTGCAATGACGGACGAAGCGACTACAGAATTTGAACAACTTAAACAAAGCCTCATCTCAGCACCTGTTTTAGTACACCCAGATTTCCATAGGCATTTCTACATCCAATGTGATGCATCGACGGAGTGGGCGGGGTACTTTTCCAACTGGACGAGGAAGGAAACGAGAGACCGATAGCATACATGTCTGCTAAATTAAACAAGGCACAGCGTAATTATAGTGTTACGGAGTTGGAGTGCTATGCAGCTGTCTTTTGTGTGAAGAGGTTCAGGCCATACATTGAAGGGTTACCTTTGACCATAATAACCGACCATGCAAGCTTAAAGTGGCTGATGGGCGAAAAGGACCTTAGTGGGCGCCTGGCTAGATGGAGTTTGAAGCTGCAAGCATTCCACTTCGACATCGTACATCGCAAAGGCTCCCAAAATGTCGTGCCTGACACATTGTCGCGGATGAATGTTGAAGAAATTAAACCAGCCGAGAGGAATCTCGATATTTGCCTTGACTCACCTTATTTTAAGACTGCGGATTACACGGGACTGATAGACGTTATAACGAAGGACCAAGACAAACTTCCAGAGCTTTGAGTATCTGACGGATATATGTAAAAACGGACTCAATTCAACAGGGGAGACGAACTACAGGAACACCATTCATGGAAACTCTGGGTGCCTTCAGAACTACGCCTAGGATTAGTAGAATCAGCACATCATTCGCCATCAGCGGGACATGGCGGTATTCATAAAACCTTAGCCCGAATTAGAGAAAGGTATTATTGGCCGGGAATAGTTTCCGATGTTCAAAAATGTATAAAGGATTGCACTGTATGTAAGTCAAGCAAAACAACATATAATTTTCGTAAACCACCAATGGGTAGGCAGCAAATAACTGAGGGACCTTTCCAACGTCTTTATGTGGATTTTATGGGACCATATCCTCGTACTAAGGATGGGAATGTTTTATGTTTATATGCCTAGATCATTTTTCTAAATTTGTTTTTATAAAACCGATGCAGCGAGCTACAGCTGCTAAAGTAGTCGAGTTCCTCGAAAGAGAAGTTTTTCACGTGTTCGGAGTGCCCGAGTTTGTACACTCAGACAATGGAAAACAATTCGTGTCTGAAATGTTTACTAATTTCCTTGCCAAATATGGGATGAAGCACATCAGAACTGCGTTTTACTCTCCACAAGCGAACGCAACAGAACGTGTCAATAGGTCAGTGCTACAAATGATAAGGTCGTACGTCGGGAAAAGCCAGCGAAATTGGGACCAACACGTTAGCGACGCTGCGTTTGCCTTGAGGAGTGTGGAGCATGCCGCTACAGGCGAGTCACCATACTATGTAGTATTTGGAATGCCCATGGTACAGCACGGTGCCTCTTGCGACATTTTACGCAGGTTAGGTCCTGTAATGGATTCTGATTGTAGAATTGATTTAGGACTAGATAGGCAGCAACTAATTAGGAATAAAGTCTTTGACGAGCTTAAGCGAGCACATCAATTAGGTGAAAAGGTTTATAACACAAGGGCACGAGAAATCAAATTCAATATTTGACAGGTGGTATACCGTAGAAATTTTAAACAGATTTCCCAAATTGATAACTACAATGCAAAACTAGCGCCAAGGCAAATGCAATGTGTTGTCTTGCGTATAATAGGCAACTCTATGTATGAGCTGGGAGACATGTCAGGGAAACGAGTAGGGGTATACCACGCTAAAGACATTTTTGCAGCATTGGTATCACATTACCTTTGTTCGTGGTTGTCCATCGTTCCACTTGACCTATATTTTGAAGCAATTTGTGATCTTATTCATGTATTTGTTTATTGACTTGACTATTTACTTCTATTATATTATTTATTTATTGATTTAATTATTTATTTATTTATTTATGTAGCTACCTGTCAATTTATGTATTTATTTATTTATTGAGTTATTTATCTATACTAATTTATTTACTTACCTTGACAATTTTGTGGCAATAGCAGTTGTAGTTGTAATCATTCATGCATACCAGTGATAGGCTTAGAGTTGAGTGATATATTTACCCAGTGATAGGTTAAGCTAGATATAGGCATCACTAGATGGAAGGACAATTAGACAAAAAAAAAACAAGCAGAGTTAAGCTGAATGAGAACATGTGACAGATACCCGGATGTAGGTCATGGGTCGGGGCCACACAGTTTGATGGCGATAGATAAACAGAGAAAGTGTACAAAAGATTTTTTTTTTTTTATCTCGAGTTATGCCATTTTTTTCACTTTGAAGCCGTGTTTGATGGTGTTTCCAAACAATATTTTTAACGATTAAATAGCCATGGGACGTATTTTAAGAGGAAATAACTATATCGCACGTTTAAAAATATAGAGATGTAACTCAAAATTTACGTTTTTGGAGATATCAATACGCAATTAATAAGCTTGTTAGGTAAAATATATTCAGTCTAACAGGTAACCAAACTTCCCAAATATGGCGAAGATATGTGTCTTTCCATTTGTCTTTTTGTATACCAACTGTATGAATTGATAAAACTTTGATTGCGTTTTCCCACAAAATTGAAATTTTTAAATACTTCGTTATATTATTAATCGCGCGATATATTGTGTTCAAAGTTAATTCCCAGGAAGCCACTCAAGTTGTTTTATCAAAATTGCACTGATATATTAGACACGCATAGACAAAGAAAAGTACAATAGGCGCTATCAACAAGAGGCAAATATCTCGAAATTAAAATAAATGTTATTTTTAGGACGGGTTAAATCTGGACATATGTATTGGTTTCAGGTAATTTCGCGGAGGAGGCAATCCAGAAGGACCTCGATCCTCAGTAAAAATTGTGCATACGTACAAGCAAAATTACGTATGTGAAAAGTTCGCACATAAGAAAAAGATTGCGTCGATAGCTGTCCCGAAGGCATACATATGTACAAGCGAAGTATACAAGAAAATCACCAAACCAAAGAGCATAACGAACGTCGTGGAAAGTTAGAAAAGGGCGCGTGGATACCAGCGGGCCAACGATTGGAAAATAAGTGAGCATTGGATACTTAC
>NW_023458750.1:0-15258 GCF_013731165.1 Rhagoletis pomonella
AATATTTAACCCGTACTCTGTTAGGCGTTGGAAAAGTATACGGAGATATTTAAAATGCTGTTCTTCATTTTCACTTGCAACCAATAGATCATCAATATATGTAAAAACAAAATCTAAACCACTAACTACTTCATTAATAAATCTTTGAAAAGTTTGCGCTGAATTTCTTAGTCCGAAAGGCATTCGTATAAATTCAAACATACCGAAAGGTGTCGTTATTGCAGTTTTATAGATATCCTCTTCTGCCATTGGAATTTGGTGGTAGGCCCTTACCAAATCTAATTTCGAAAATATATACTTATTTCTGAGATTCATGTTAAAATCTTGAATATGAGGTAAAGGATAACGGTCCGGTACAGTCACAACATTAAGTCTCCGAAAATCACCACAAGGACGCCAGTCATTCAGTTCTTTTTTAGGTACAAGATGCAGTAGAGATGCTACACAAGAATTTGAAGGTCTACAAATCCCTGTCCTCACTAAAAAATCGAATTCAGTTTTGGCTACTTTAAATTTAATCGGATCCAAGCGCCTTGGCTTAGAGAATGGCAGATTTCCTTCAGTAAAAAGTCTGTGAACCGTATAATGTTTAACCGGTTTCGAATAATCTGGTTCAGAGACCAAAGAAGGAAACTCCTTCAACAATCTTGTATACTTGATCTCTACTACGAAAATTTTTGGAAGCGAAATGTTACAAACACATGAAACTGTGTTAACCGAAAGACTTGTTACTGGATCAACTGAACGTTTGCATTTCATGTCAATTAAGAGACCATATTTGCAAAGAAAATCTGCACCAATAATAGGTTTCGCAATATCAGCTATGAGAAACGTAAATGGGAACTCGCGTCTTAAACCTAAATTTATATTTAAAATCTTTTTACCATACGTTGAAATCGTTGAACCATTGGCTGCAGTAAGTATTATATCTGAAGAATGTTTTGTATGAGGGAATTTTTTTTACCGGAAGTATAGAAATTTCTGCTCCACTATCAATCAAAAAATTTAGTTTGTTTGTTTTATCAAAAATAAATAGGCGACGTGTGGTAATATCTAAATTTCCATTGTTTGCCGCCACAACAACGGATGACTCTAGTTTAACGAATTTTTGTTTTTAGAAAAAGCACAAGGCTGTTGACATTTCTGAGCCTTATCACCAAATTTGTAATGGTATCTACATAACCAATTTAGACTATCACGAGATTTTGATCTACCTCTATATGGACTTCTAAAACAATTCCTATTATATGATCTATATCTAGAATTTTGATTAATTTGTTGCTTAATAGAATTTAATTCAAAGGAGAGTTTTTGAAAATTTTCGCACATAAGATTCGTCGTTTTAACTAAATTCTCAATAATTGTGTCTTGTGATTTAAAATTTTGAAAACTATTCATAGCTGATATTTCGGTTTTATTAATCACTTCCCAAATATTATCAGCTAGTTTCACCAATTCATTTATATCATTGGTACTTGAACTAACTAATATCACACTAAGATTTTTTGGCAATTTTCTCAGCCAAAGTTTCTTTAAAATATCTTGACTAAAATTGGAACCTGCAAGTAACATGAGCGACCGATAAAATTCAGAGGGTTTACGATCACCCATCTCTGAATCTGACAAAATTTTATCTAATTTCTTATTTTCGCTTAAAGAATGTCTTTCAATTAAGACTTTCTTTAATTCTGAAAACTTGTTGTTATGCGGAGGATTTTGAATGAAATCTAATATTGTAACTATTACTTCTTGCGGAAGCGCTGTGATTGTGTGTTCATATTTTGTAGTATCTTGTGTAATGTTTTTCATGTTAAATTGCATTTCTGTATGCACAAACCAAGCTTCTGGACAACTTGTCCAAAATTGTGGAAGCTTGACTGAGGTTGCATACACCTCATTATTATTTTGACTAGCATAAGGATTTGCCAACTCCTCTTGAAAAGAGTTGTTTTGCAAATCTATAAGCGAGTCATTTAAATTATTTGTACGTGTAGTTATGTGCGCGCCATGTTGTGGTGAGTGAAACATAGTGTACACAATTTTAACGTTATAAAAATTTCTAAAAGGGGTGTTCACAGTTTAGTTGACAAACAAAACTTTAATAATAATATATTAAAATTGTACTAAATTATAGTCAAAATAATTATCAAACATCTAAAATGGTTAATATGCTGCTTAATGAACAGCACAGTCAAATATAAATTTGTATATATATATATGTATATATATATAGATATGTTAAAATGTATTTAATAAATATCTTATATTTAATATATTTTACTTGCAATTTTTAAAATTTTTGAATTGTTGCTTTTGTTGTTGCCTGTGTCCGCTTCTTCGTCTTCTTCCTCCTGCAGCAGCAATAGCAGTGATGTTGGAGATGTTTTTGTTTCGTTCTGTTAATGCGCTACTACCAGCTGGAACTTCTCCTATTACGCTCAAAGAGGAGCATTGAGCACCGCTCAAACTTTCCGGTTGCTGTTCTTGATCTTGAGAACGCTGCTGCTGCTGATTATGTGGTTGTTGTTGACTGGTTGATGCAATATCAGCACTTAAAATAGCTTTTCCAGTGACTGCTTCTAATGCAGATGCATCAATGATATCGGCAATTGTGCTAGTGTCGTTGAATGCGCATTGGTGCGTTTGAAGCTGTTGCTGTTGTTGCTCTACTAATTGTGATTGCTGATCTTCAACAAAAGGCAATGGGGATATTGCTTTCTGATGTTGCGGCTGCTGTGATTCAAGTTGTGGTGATAACGGTGGTGGTAGTAGTGCGTGTTGGAATATGCCAGCTGCTCGCAATGGTGCTACTCTTTTTCACTGCTGACTATTGCGACGCATTGCACTTCAACATTTTGGTGTAACATCTCATCATCTGTGGACTAGTACCGCGGAGCAACAAACCAAGTGTACAAAATCAATATATCAGCTTAATGTAATTTCTTATATTCCTCCTGGCAGGATCGCCAAATGTAGGTATTTATTTTAAATAACAAAACTTATTTTATTTTCTGTTGTACACCATTTGAGAAAAGTTTGAATAATAATAATTTTCTATTTGATTGACGAACCACAAAAATCACATAAATCTAAAATTTCCAAAATTACAAAGTTGAAATGAACACAGTACAATAAAAGGTAATAACACAAATACAGACCCTACAACTCGTATCGGTACTTTTGACTGTAAAGGTATTCCGTATGTGCTGGACTAAATTTAATTTCTATAAGTAATGAATTAATCATCCTCGGCGAATTCTAAACTCCGAATAATAAAAGTTTATGAGTTGACAAGGTACCAGGTGTATATCTCTTATAGTACAAATTAACGGAAAGAAAGCTTAAATTTCGACACGAAATTTCTGGGCTGGGCTACGTTGAACATTTTAGTTTTTTCTTTGTCATCACGCTTTTCAGCCTATTATTTTCTCCGTTGCTTTTTTTAAATAATAGAGCTAGTCTCCATCACCTTCAGCTTTTCAGCCTATTATTTTCTCCGTTGCTTTTTTTAAATAATAGAGCTAGTCTCCATCACCTTCAGTATTGTCCGATAATGTTTTCAGCGCGAAGAATAATAGAGTTACTCTGTACTTTGGGCCATTTATACGCCGCACAGTGTTTCATTAAAAAAATAGCCAAAATCGAATGAGAAGAGATAGCGAAATAACTGTAACGATGTTTAGAAGCTTTCGAGATGGGATATTCAGGAAAAATGGTCTCGGGTGGTAGAATAATTATCTTGACACTTATAATGACTTTCAAAATAGATGGTTTAAATATTTTCCTTTTTTTTGCCTGAAACCAGTACGCAATGTAGTTTTTAAAAAGGTTTAAACCCATATTACTTTGGATTTTTATTCTTTTGACTTAATAACAGCAAGCAATGAACTTTAAAAAAAATATTTTGAATCGATTTTTTGGTATTTTGGCACCACCAAAATGAATTCCCTGATGCAAGAACAACAAAAATATCTGTTAAAAAAGTTCATTTCATACCGGTTTCAGGAAAAAGTTTACGTCTTCAATAAAGCACTGGACGATTTATATTAGTGGATTAAAAATTTTCGAAAGAAAATCGCCTTGGTATCGGGTTTCGATACGAGTATTTTTTTCGATACCTACTCAGAACTTGGTTCAAAGGTATCGAGGCCAAAGTTACTTAGTACCGAACGAAAAGTATCGAGTATGGACTTGTATTTACTCTTATCGTTTCATCCCTAGCCAGTTTGAAAACGCCCTTCTTCAGAATTTGATTGACGAACGCCCTACCTCAGAATTTGGGGTCTGAACGCTGAAATACATTGAAAATGTGCTGAGATATGGCGATTTTGAACCGGAATCTGAGATAGGGCGTTCTTCAATCAAATCCTGAGATAGGGTGTTTTTCAATAAAATTCAGAAATTGGGCGTTCTTCAACCTAATTCTGAAGTAGGGCGTTCTTGAAACGTTTTCTGAGATAGCGCATTTTTGAACTGGCTGCCGAGATAAGTGATTTAGTGGTCACACCCTATACATATTATAAGCGAACAAAGAATTACTTCTTCATACACTTATTCATTTCTTGACTACATTTATAAAACAAAAACAAAAATTTCTACACTGAAATTAAATACTCACCAACGTAATAGAAATACTGAATGATGTCCATTGGTTGCAAGAACTCGTTTGTTGAGATTTCGATAAATACTTTGCAATTGCCTCTTAAGCATGTCGCCTACAGACCACTTTATGCAGGTAAAAACGCGAATGAATTAAATAAAACGCAAAGCTATAATAATGCACCAAACAGTTACGCCACGTTTACGTAGTTAATCTCTTTAAAAATTGCATACACAAAATTAGTTTAATTCGATAACAATGATAAGCCTTAATTCATTGCCATTTGCCACGCGTTGCACTTCGCACCCCACGCTAAGCGACAAAGTTAGGGTGTATTCCAAAACGTCAAAATAAAAAAGCATCAGTCTCGCTTATTTCTAAACCACACTAGAAGAAAACGTCTAACTTGCGCAAAAGTAGCATCTTACCGCGGTTGCGCAGATTTGACATTACAATCTACTATGCTTTGTATTTTGACGTTTTGGAATACACCCTTACTTTCGTTTGCGCTTTAAATTACCGGTTCGAATGCTATTTTGCGCTGAAAGCGATTGTACTAAAAGACGCCTCGAGAACAACTGATAAAGCCTGGCACATGAGATTTATTTTTGTATTAGTGTACAAGAAATTAGCGTTCACTCAAGCTGCGATTCTTATTAATAAGAGCCGCCGACGTTGTTGATATTTACGATCTCATATTTTAGTGTATGTAGATTGTACTCACTGAGTTGTTTTATCTTTGTTCTAGCCAGTCATCTAGTCGTATCAGGGAGTTGATTGCATATCAGTGAGCCGACTGCGTATAAATGTGCTGATTACAAATAGTAAGAGTGAAAGTGGCGCATCAGCCCAGCAGCAAAATGAGGAAAGCTTGAAGCGATTCACGAATTTCATTGAAATACTTTATTTTTGATTTATTATGTAGGAGTACATAAAATGCTGCCTAATAAATACCAACTAACTTTATCATCTCCAACTATAAATCTACCAGCTATCGTCTTTGCATTTTGTTATATTCCTCGGCTAGCTTGAACTTTTGTATTTTCCCGGAAGTAGTTCTAGGAAATGCATTTATTGGTATCACATATCGTGGTATTTTAAAATGCGCCAACTTTCCTTGTGCAAATTCCTTCACTTCTTCGCGCGCAATACTCTCCACGCCATCTTGTAAACGCACAAAGGCACAACACTCCTCGCCCAAACGTTCATCAGGCACACCAATCACCTGCGCACCGGAGAGAGAAAAGGTGTTTGAGGTATTCGAAAAAATATTGTATTGATAATTGAAATTAAATATGTACACACGTGCGTTTCAATGATTTTTGGATGAGAGTTGAGAAAATCTTCAATTTCTTTGGGGAAAATATTCTCTCCTCCACGTATGATCATCTCCTTCAGACGTCCCACAATGCGCCCATAACCATCGGATTCCCAGATGAATTGATCGCTAAATGAAAGATATGTAATTAGTTCCAATTCTATAGCAACATTTTTCAATGAAAGGTGATTAAAGATATGTTTGGATGCGTGAAAGATCAATGCAATGGAAGACTACAGCTTTCGTTGCCATAATTTTGCATTATTTATGAAATTAAATACTGCAAAATATCATTTACCAACTGACTCAAACGCCCCTACGCGTTATCGATCGGCATCGGGTAGATTCTCTTACCACGTTTATACGCACAGAATAATCGACTTAATTGAAAGCGCATTGACACCGTACACATTTCGCCTTAGTGTTTATACTTACGGCTTTATATCGGCATCAAAGTAACCATCTTCAAAAGCAAACAAAATAAGCTGTTTTCATTTGACATTTTATAAGTTAACATAATGGAAAGTGATAAAAATCCAATTTTATTCGGCATTATAAAATCGTGGCAAAGAAAAAGAACGATTATTATTAATCAGCTTTTAAATACTGATGCGATTATTTGGAATTTGAGCGGAACAGCTGATCTCCAATTCGCTTTGAGTGAGAGCGGTGTTTATACACTCTTTCTAACTGTCTGGAGAAATAAACTACCGATTTGAAATGGAGTGTGAGCCAAAAAACTTCGCTCTTTCAAAGCGAATTGAAATTAAGTTTATACATATGTTTTGAATCGCGGCGAAATGAATTAAAGCGACTTATGCATGCGCATAAACGTAGTATCTGTTACCGTTTCTAAACCGTTTTATACTGGTATTCAGTAAGTCAATCTAGTCTCAAGTCACTAAATTTGAGACTAAGCATTAGTAACTCTTTTTGTGACTTGAGACGATTTGGGTATTCAGTAAGAGAATGTCAAAAAAAGTTCACCACAAATACGTGGTGATAACAAAATGAGACAGCATGTTCCAAGGCACACTAAACAGGTAACTGCATTAGAGCTGCGTGTATTTTGTTGTTGATTTTGTACTCTAAAATACCACTTCGAATGAAAAACAACCAAATTGCAACCCTGCTGCTGCTACCCATTCAATGTGCAATGTGCTAATAAAATTTTTGGAGCCGAAATTTCATATGATACATGTATGCACAGATGTAACATCATCACTTGAGATCGACTTGACCGATCTGGTTAGTCCTTTTCTTGGCGGGTTCGTGAATAACAATACATGGTTCGTAAAAATCTCATAACAAGTTGTGCCTGGCTCATATTTGAAATTTATATTGGTAACGCAAAATATTTAAATGCTTAAGCAAAAAGTTATAATTTGCTATAAAATGTTAAGTAAGTCTTTCAATTTAACGACCTTTTTGTAGACACGTGAGTCAGTCAAACGTGAAATTTTAGTTTCACAATTTGTCTTTACCCCCAAATTTAGCAATGCGGATATGACAGTGGTAACGTGTAACTTGAAAACCGGTTGCTGGTTAACCGGAACGTGTGAAAGGGCACTTAGGGTGTCTCACATATCGCTAAGACTACTTAGAACAGTAGCTATAAAAGCTTTTAACGAGGCGAAGTATACCAAGAATGCTGGAGGTTGCAGCATGAGATAGAAAGATTTAACGAAGCATCGTATCCCAAGCCATGCAATTGAGAATATGCCTTTTTAAGAAATCGGCTCCTTCCAACTTCTTGGAAAAGTTGGAGCTCTTAAGCATCTGTCACTTAAGTTCATCAAGACAGTCAGTGAATACAAATCCCTCCTAACTGAACTAATCACGTTCTCGTAGCGATATAAAATGGACAATTTTCGAACTCCATCACTCATGCCGTAAATGTTAAACTGTCAAAAGAAGTGCACTTCTTCGGGTAATTTTCGATTTTTTCCTGGAAAAGGAATAAGACATCTCACCTACGAAAATATACGAGAATAGTGCCGCAGCTAGGAGCGCTCTGAGACTTAGGCCTGCGACTAACTACCAGGAGTCGTGCTTGAAGAAATTTTAAAACATTAGAATAACCGACTAGGATATCGGCTTCTAAATAAACGTTTTCAGACTAGGCGGTGTTAATGAGATTTTCGCGTTAGAAGCTAGTTAAAATATAAGACCTTAAATTAGCACTGAGAGTCGAAGGTAGATTAAAAAAGATTTCCTTTGCAACGCAGATCGACTAAAAAATAAAAGAAAATACAAAAAAAGTTCGCAGTAGGCGCGCCTGTTGCAAGATTTGCTGTGTACGTGTAATTAACCTACTCCATACAAAAGAGGCCTAAAAGGGTCAATTCAATGCCTCTATTTGCCTGCAGAGTCAATATATAAACCAAAGTAGGCGATATTATGAAGTTTTAACACCCACCCTGTTTTCAGCCATTTATCATTGCCGATAGTTTCCTTTGTCTTCACTTCATCGTCATAGTATTCCAACATAGTAGCATAGCCACGCACATACAGCTCACCTGGTTCACCGAACTGTACCGTATGCCCCTCGCCGTCAACTACTTTCACTTCCACATGATCTTGTAAATAACCAACAGTATTCAAGATTCGTTCCATACTATCACCTGGTCTCGTCTGAAAGACGACTGCTGTTGCTTCTGTTAAACCATAAACGGTGTGGATATGCTCCAAACCAAGCACATTCTTAATGTCCAGAAAGAGTTGTGGTGAACATGGCGCTCCGCCGGTAACAGCCATCTTTGCGGTCTTCAATGGCAACTTCAACTCTCTCTGCTTCTTGATGAGATCCACATACATTGTTGGTGTGCCATGGATGACCGTGCATTTTTCGTCAACAATGGCGCGTAACGTGTCGGCGGGACTGAAACCGGCTGCTGGCAGAACCAATGTGCTGCCATGTGTCATTGCAGCCATAACAGTGACAACAACGCCATATACGTGAAAGAGAGGCACTTGTACGCAGATACGTGAATTGCTGTCCAACAAATTACGATTACCGATATGCATGCCATTATTTACAAAATTATAGTGTGACAGCACAGCCGCTTTCGGTCGACCTGGGGTGCCAGAGGTAAATTGCACATTACAGCCGCTATCTGGTACTATGCGGTGCTGTAGCTTTGAGATAGCCTCACGCTCGACTGGGTTGCTCAGGCCGAGTAATTGGTCAAAACTCAGCGCGCCTTTCAATTTGTGGTCTGTGTCGATGATGACATGTTTCAGGTGAGGCAAGCTGGTGCTGTTGATGCTTCCATCAACGCGGTCTGGCAACTCTGGACAAATACTTTTTATAATCTCATAGAAATTTTGTTTTTTAAATGTTTCAGGCATTATCAGTGCTTTCACTTTAACCTTCTTCAGGCAATAATCCACTTCGGGTCCTTGAAATGCTGGATTTATGCCAACCTACAAACGATCTAAAAAGTTGAAGTCATTTGAAAATAATTGTAGCAATATTTCAACTTACCGACACCAAACCGGCGCGTGCTGCGCCCATCAGTGTCAGATACCAGTGCATATTGTTGGGCGCTCAAATACCCACATGATCGCCTTGTTTTAAGCCAAGCTTCAGCAAGCCGGCAGCAACACGATCGGCCTCTTCGATGAGTCCCTGAAATGTGTAACGCTTCTGTTCGGGAAATGAAACAATAGATTCCGTGCTGCCATATTCAGCTGCGGCGCGTTCCAGCTCCTGACCAAGACTCCGGTAGATCAGTGGGGTCTTGCCGATGTGGTGCAGATGCGCGGGATGAAAGTTGTGCGATTTTATGACCTCTGCGGGTTGTGTAGATAAGCTGAAAAGTAAATATTGTAACTTTAAATTTATTGGACAATCTTCGTTAGGGGCTGTTTAAACTATAATAATATTTTCGGTGCATAAACGAGAAGGTTGATAAATCTGGAAGACTACCACGGCTCCCTTTGCTAGGAAGAATCTTTCACGGAGAAAAACCCGAAAATTTGTTTTTGGGAAAAATCGTTCCAAATATTTTTGTCAGCGCATTTGGTCCCAAGAATACAAATTTCCAATTGTATTCACTGTAGGATATTGGACTGACGTTGAGATAGCGTGCCCGAGTTTGCTGAATTTTTAGGGAAGGGATATAATTCTTGTTTCGGGGGCAAAACGTCTATTTTTTAAAACAATAAGAACTAATGAAAGCAAATCGTTCCCACGACAGTCGGGTCTACGTAACCGTAACGACCCAGATTTACATCTGGCCAAGGACTGTCACTCCAGCAACACTCCCCAAAAAGTCTTTGGGGAATTTGTATGCTGCTACAACAACAACAACAATGAAAGCAAATAGCAATATATAATTTGAGGAAAATAAAGCAAAAAAATATTAATAAAAAAAATTTTTCTTTTTGCAACAAATTCTAAAAATTAAATTATAAAAAGAAAAATGTTATAAAAAACATAAGTTAGTACTTAAAAATTAATTAAATGTAAAAAAAGTTATTTTTATTTTTAAACAAAATCCAAGAATTAAAAGAAAACTTGAATTAAAAAAGGCTAAAAAAAAATAAAAAAAAATAAATAAATAAGATATTAAAGATTAAATGAAATAAAACCAGGTAACGTAACAGTTATAAGCTATACAGCAAACAATTCGTTTTAATTATTATGTTTCAGTCTTTATTTTGCGTTCAACAAATACGACTTGCATCGTGCTTTTTATTTCTAGTTTACAAAATATGTAGTTGTTATCTGATAAGTTTTATTTTTCGTTCACAAATTGAAAGTTATTTGGTGAGTGTGCAACGCTGCAACGACTGCGTATTTGATAGCTCAATGGTTCGCAGTTTGTTGCACCGATGTCGTGTTAGAAATATGGTGAAAATAAATAAAGACGGGAATTAGTCTTCCGTATAAAATGTAATTCGTTTATTACAAAGTATGTATATATATATTTTGCTATGTATACACAAAAATTGGATTAGAAAATTGACTTTTACCTCAATCGCTTATGACGTCGGGTGATGGCAGATAGTCGTCCTCTGTTGATCTCCAAAAAAGAAGTGACCGATCTCCTTTTTACGAAATTAAGTTCAACCTCCAAGCAGTAAAACTGTTTGGAGGGGTAACTTAACGAAAGTTAATATGGCGGGAAGTATTACTAACGGCCAACATTTTGGGTTATTAATACATGCAAATGTATACTTGTATGTGTGTATAAATGATACTAACGGCCAACATTGTGGGTTATTAATACTGCAAATGTATACATGCATGTGCATAAATGAACATTAGGGTGGTACACCCATTGCATTATTTTGAGTTTAGGGTGGAGGCCTAAACATACCGGCCCCCTTGCTACAAGCAACATCTATTACGACTCAGCCATCACACCGCGTTGAGTAGCTAATTACAAATTCGAATGTAAGTAGTAAAAATCTCAGCTGGTTGTCATCCGATCAGTCGGACTTCCTCGTTGTCACCCGTGCTTCCATCTTCGCCTCCTACAGCTGTAGAAATTATACGAAAAATAAGGTTAAGAGAACAAGGCATGGTTTGACATTTCATTGCACTTCATTTATTAAACAATTCATATTCATTTCAAGAAAGTGTATATATATAATTATCTAAATAAAAAAAACAAAAACGAAAAAAAAGATTTATTCGGTATTTAGGATCGACACGATCCCGATAGGATCCACCCAAATATGCTGCTTTGGGCCAGGAATGGCCCAAAAGCGCTTGGGAGTATCCCTGGCAAGATAATCTCGGGATATACATCGGCTCCCAAGACCAAGCGAATCGGCGTTGAGGTGTGGAAGTTCGGGTCCGCTAGTCGAATGTGTGTGTACGGTGCCGCTACTGGTGGGGCTGATCCGAATATAATTTCGCACCACTCTTGCATGGATTGCTATCCTTTTATTTTGGCCATGTTTGCCGCGCAAACGCAGTAGGCAACCCTGTTGCGGACCAAAATCAAGGCGCAGTTCGCGTACTAAATCGGCTGAGATTATCGAGGTCGTTGAGCACACATCAATCAAGGCGCGTATCAAATGGAGAAGTTCCTTGCGATTCGACCTTAACCACGGCAGTAGGACATATTGATGTAACGGGCCTTAATACGTGAGTTGAAGGCTGGACCTGACCCGCTCTGAATGCAACAGGCAGCTGGCGAGGCCTCGTCTCCAGTCTACCTTGATGGCGGCGTCGATTTGCCGAATCCAAGTGTCTGGCCCGCGGGCGGAAAGGCCTAGTTTCCGCTCCACGGCGACGGCGTGAAGGCTGGCGTGGTCGGAAAGGCCGAGTTTCCGATCCACGGCGCCGTTCATGTGCTAAGAGCGGTCGGGAGGGCCTAGTTTCCGATCCCCTTCGTGAAGTCGAGCGAAGAGTGCGGGTTGCTACTGCAGTTTCAATGACTTCGCCTTCCTCGGCGTCCGGTGGGAGAGCCCTGGTCTCTGTTCCTGAGTCTGAAGCATTGACCGATAGAATGTGCTCTGATTCATCCTCACTTGCGACTTGCACGCTCCATGGTCTTGTGTCGACTGCTTGGTGCTCCTCATCCAGGTGCAGAGTTGTATGATGCTTGTCATGGCACCGACGGCATCTCTCTTCGCTCGTGCACGTATCGACGCGGTGTGTCATAGACAAGCAGTTGCCGCTAAAACGTCCCAACAATGCCTCCCGCAATCTTTCTTCGGGAGATTTTACTCGGTATATTGGACAGAGCCTGATCGGGTGATTTCCATCACATATACGGCATGCGAGCGGATAACGCTGTGATTGCTGCTCCGCCCTTTTCCTCATTGAAGTGAATTTAGTCATTGTCTGAAATTGGTTAATGTTTTTTCCCCTTGCTGTTATCCGATACTAGTACTGTGTACTTATGTACTAAATAATGTGCCCTTATGTGTGTAGGTTACAGTTGGGTGGCGAGCATTAAATGAGTTTAAAACCGAAAATAAAATATAGTTTATACTTTGAAAATAAATGTTGATTCCACACTGTAAATTGATAGTGTGAACTGCATATAATATCGTACAAGCGTATAAAGAGTGTATGGGCACCTCAAATATTGAAGCGATACATTGTGGACAGGTGTTATCGATTTTGCTTGTTTGCTCCCATTCGTGATACGTTAATATCGTAAAACGGTCCTGCCACCCCAAAAAAATTCGCTCGCTAACGTTGAGGTGGTTGCTACGTCAAAGGTTCACACAAAATGATTGTTCTGATTCGCATCGAACACCTTATGTAAAGCAGGACATGAGTAATAGTTTGTTTCATTTTTACAACGTGTTTTCGCGGTATCAAACAAGAACGGTGATAATAATCGATAAACGTGATACGGAGTATCATAATATTCCTGATGTCGATTACCGTATTTTTACGCATCGCAATCATTTTTTAAACTGGTATTCCAATCAAAAATCATCTAACACAATGGTAAGATAATTTATTAAAGTACAATTTTTCCAGAGATTGCGAGGCATGAACCAATTAGAACAGACCGGTCGAGAAGCAGCCATTTGTGCGTTGATGACCGTCGAGTAGAGCAGTATTTATAATTTGCATAAAAGCCATACTTTGTGATAGCAATTGAGAAAATTATGCCTCGTCTTCATATTCTTTGTTTACTTTTAAAAGAAAATAACATGGCGTCGAAATTACCAACGTCAGCCAGAAAATTACTTTTTTTTCTTTTGCTTAATCTTGTCGGATCTTGTGTAGTTCGACGGATTGAGTAAAAATCCCCAATGATGCAAGCTTAACGTAAGCATTTGGTCTCGAATACAACAGATGGCGCCATTGCTAATTCATGAATGGCAATATCCTGAATGGCTGAATGTCATTCAAGAAATAAACTATCACGAGGAGAAACGGTTCGTATAGTGGAATTTGTTATAATACTAATTTGTAGTATAGAGTTTGATTTAATATACTTAGTTTAGGTTTCAGACGCTTGCCTGCATCGATTTGCAACCCTTTGCCTTGAGCACACAGCACGGATTAATGCCCTGTAAACGGATAAAGAGAAGATGCCCGAAGTGTAAGTGGTTCTGTATGTATGTATGTAATTAAAATTTTAATTTTTTTTTTCATCCTACAATATTATCTTCTGTTTGTTTTATTCACAGATTCTGCGGTTTCCGTGGTTTCAACATGAATTTACATTGCGCGCAGGCTTTGGCGATTGATCATCCCTTATGCAGTGTCTGCTTAGCTAGTAGATATGGAAGTGCTTTGCTATTGCTGCCAGCGTAAAACACCAGATCGGTGCCTCCCGCAATCTTTCCACCGCTTTATTGTACGAATTCCTTGCAAATTAATTATTAAAATTTTTGTTGTGCACTTCGGGCGGTGGCGGTGTGGCAGACGAATTCAACAAATAACAGCGGGTCTGTTGCTGGAAGCAATTTGCAGAACGATTCCAAGGTGATCGTAGCATCAACGTCCAACACTAATTTTTCAGCAACCGCAGCAGACACTGGTTCAACCGTTGTGACTTCACCATCTAGCACTCCCACCCAAGCCACCTACCATCTTATATACCACAATGGATTTCAACTAAGTATTCCACCGAATACAGTGCCACCACCATTTACACCTGCGCATTTTACCAGTACGACCAACTCTGGCACATCCCCTTCGTCGGGACAAGTTACACAGTCTGCAGTTGGCGGAGCTTATAGTTTGCTTGCGAACACATCAATAACTGCTGCTGCAGCTGTAGGTACAAGAACAACAGCAGGAAATACTTCACAGCAACAACAACGAAGAGGGCGGCAACGAATAAGTGATGGGGTGAGTGAGTTTGAGTATGCTATAAAGGCATGCCTATGCATATAATTATACGTAGTATATGGATATATATTAAACTCCTGCGCGATTCCATTTAAAGGGCCTAACAAGACATCCGATCGCCGCGCAAATACTTTCCCTCTTTTACTCTCATCGTTCGGGTCAAGTGTGAGTAAGCATAAACCAGTTTCTGCAAGCGTACGTAAACTACCGATCAATAGCATGACGCGTAGAGTATTTACTTTGCCTTCCGCAACTACTGCGAGTAAAAGGTATTTGACAGTAGAGTACTCTACTGGTAGTACTTCAGTATTTTCGAAGAAAACATACATTTGTGGCAAGAATGATAGAAGAATTTTATGGATCGTGCATTTGTGGTATCTGAATAAAATTAAGGACAGGATTGCAGTGGAGCGATGAAGAGAGCGACGAGCAAAACGTACTTTCAACTAAAATGCTAATATACATACCTAAGCACACATGCATGTATGTGCATAGATACGTATGTGCATACATGTAGGATCGGGTGGCAGCACCAACCGTCGGTGTTAGCTACCATCA
>NW_023458750.1:15268-28980 GCF_013731165.1 Rhagoletis pomonella
GCCGACCGCCAAACGCAGTAGATCGTATTTCTGTACAACGTAAAATTCAGTGAAACGTGACGCATTAAAATCAATGTAATTTAACGCAAGCTATTATAACTACGCCAATAAGCGCCTGTGACTGTTTATTTTAACGAAGCAAAATACTAAATAAACTTGTGAAATCCCCACGCGGGAATTTAAAGCTGGAATTTTATTCAATTGGCTGGGCGAAATCCTACATACATAGCTACGCATGTGCATAGATACATACTATGCGCATAGATACGTATGCGCATAGATACATATACATATAAGTGTCCGCATGTATTTTTTCTCGTCACTTGTTCTGTCGCTTCACTGCAGCAAAACCAAGTTGTGGGAAAACCCTGACGATATGCGTACAATTGAAACCATGGGTTTTGTTGTTTTATATACATATGTATGTATGTATGTATGTATGTATGTATGTATGTATGTATGTATGTATGGGTGCATTTACAAACATATTTATGAATAGAGCATTATGTAACTGCAACTTAAGTGTGTGATTAGGTCTTGACACTTCAACAATAAGTGCGAATTAGACATAAATTTAAACTAGATTCTTTGCAATGATAGATAATATAAACCTAATACACTGCGACAGCTCAAATTGGTATTGAGTAAAACCAAATGCAAGATAGAGTTTTTGAATTTCATTGAGTTTTTTTTTTTTAATAAATACTAAAATTAGAGGTGTATGAATGGCGAAAGAAAAACTTTATCCGATTTTTTTTAAATCGAAACTACATTTTTACATGTGTACATATGTACATGCATACATAAATATATTTAACAATAATGGACCTAGAAGCTTTAGAGTAAAAATTTAGCTTAAAATAAAAAACTCGGCAAGCGCGGAAAATGTACACGATTTTCTGTATGTAAAGATATGTTAATATTCTTTAGTTCAAAAGCAATACACTGGTCGTTGTTTGAGAAAACTTACGTATAACTTACGCCAGTTTTTGTTTTGTTTCTAGTAATTTCTGAATAGATATTAATGCATATGTATTGCATGGATCTCGATTGACTTACTCCATATTAATTTTTGAGTACGCAGATCGCCAAAGTCTTTACGAACAATGTGTCAATGGTATATGCACAATTTTTTCTAAATAAGGCTAAATAAAAATTCTTGCACAGAATTCCAATATACATTTTAAGTTGAAATAACACACATTTGATACAAACCTTAAGCGGGTACTTTAAGGATGTATGATTTTTATAAATTGCATTTCAAATATATATATAACTATTTTGCATTTCAAATATATATATTATATTGTGGACCTTGGTCAGTGCTGAAAAAAAAGAAGATTGGTTTAAGACGAGGTAGTTTACTCCTCGTCTTGTTCACTGTAGGGCGGAAGTAGGACTAATTTTACCAAAGGTCTTGTGATCTGGCCTCTGTCGGTTTTGATATCCACCACTCGTACCCTGTTGTCCGCACCTGGGTGTAGGGTGATCACTCTCCCAAGCCTCCATTCATTTGGTGGTAGATTGTCTTCTTTAATTATGACAAGGTCTCCAGTTCTCATATTAGTTTGTGGATATTTCCATTTGTTGCGTTTCTGGAGCTCTGATAGGTACTCAGATTTCCATCTTTTGCAAAACATGTGGTGAAGAGCCTTTAATCTATGCCATCGATTTACGATCGATGCACGATTTTCATCGGCGTCTATTTCTGGTGGAGCTAGTACGTGTCCACCGACTAGGAAGTGACCTGGAGTCAGTGGCTCCAGGTCTGCTGGTTGATTTGAAGAGGGGCTCAGGGGTCTAGAATTGAGACATGATTCCACTCTGCATAATAGGGTTGTAAATTCCTCAAATGTGTATTTATGGTTGGAGGCAATTTTAGTGAAGTGGCTTTTGAAGCTTTTAACTCCCGCTTTCCACAGTCCGCCCATGTGGGGAGCTGAAGCGGGGATAAAGTGCCATGAAACCATTTGATGGGCATATTTGGCTAAGGTGTCACCGCGGGCATTGGCCAAAAAGGCCTTACACTCTGATTTCAGAGTTCTAGAGGCTCCGACAAAGTTAGTGCCATTGTCGGAGTAGACATTTCTTGGACAGCCCCTTCTTGCTATGAACCTAGCAAATGCTGCTAAGAAGGATTGAGTACTTAGGTCTGAGGTGGCTTCCAAATGGATCGCCTTAGACGCAAAGCACACAAACAGGCACACATATCTTTTGGACATCCGACATCCTCGTCCGCTGTAACTCTTTATGTCGAAAGGTCCTGCAAAGTCGACTCCCGAGTTTGTAAATGCTCGTGAGAATGTAGTGCGTTCCTTGGGAAGAATTCCCATTAGCTGTGTTTGCACGCGTTTTCTATAAATTGTGCAGACCTTGCAATTATGAATGGTGAACCGTATCATATTTTTGACCCTAGGTATCCAATACTGTGTTCGAATCAGGCGCAACATGAGCTGATTCTCACCATGCAGTGAGACTTTGTGAACGAACTGAACTATCAGACGGGACAAGTGGCTGTTGTATGGCAGGATAACTGGGTGACGCTCGTTATAGGCGAGATCACGAGATACTCCTAGGCGACCACCTGTCCTCATTATACTTATCGATGAATGGGTTAAGGGTTAGTACTTCACTCTTTTGACCTATTGATGTTTCGGATTTTAGTGCTGAATATTCTTCCCAATAATGCTTCTTCTGGCAGATGATTATCAAGCGGTGAGTCGTTGCTTTAATTTCATCAGCTGAAATTGAACAAGATTTCGCCTGAAATGACGCTCTAGTTTTTGGGTGAGTTCTTTGAGAGAATCTCAGTACATAAGATAAAACTCTCAAAGCTCTCGAGAAATCAGAAAATCTTTCAATAATATCAAAGTCGATATCTGACCTTGTTGTTGCGTGTACCTGCACCCTTTTCTCTTCTATAACTGTATTATAGTCCTTTTCTTCAGTGGGCCATTTGGAGTGATCTTCTTGCAGCCAAGAAGGGCCCTCCCACCACAGGGAGTTGTTTACTAATTCTTGCGCCGGAAGTCCTCTACTGGCTAAGTCTGACGGATTTGATGTTGAATCTACATGACACTTTCTTTTCCGACCTTTTCTATTATTTTTGTTACTCGATGGGCAACAAAGGTTGACCATGAGCACGGTGGCTTCCGTAGCCAAGCCAGGACAATGGTCGAATCCGTCCACATCTTAGTTGTACGGTTGGCTAAGTTAAGATTATTGGTCATCGACTCCAGTATTTCGGCTAGCAAGACCGCCCCACAAAGTTCTAATCGTGGTAAGGAAATCGTTTTAACTGGTGCCACTTTAGTTTTAGCTAGTAGTAGACTGATGGCGACCTTTTCGTCCATTTCGACGCGAAGATAAATGCAGGCCGCATATGCCTTTACTGAGGCGTCGCAAAACCCGTGAACTTCGACTTTGGTTGTCGGTGAAAAGTGTACCCAACGGGGGATACGAATCTTTTCGATGTAACTGTAGCTTTCCTTAAATTTTTCCCAGCGGTCCAACGTGGTTGACGATACAGTTTCGTCCCACCCTGTTCCTTCTAACCAAATATTTTGCATTAAAATTTTCGCGGTAATTACAAATGGTGCAAGCCACCCTAGGGGATCAAATAATTTGGCAATGGCCGATAGAATTGCCCTTTTTGTATAGCTAGTCTGGTTTTCAATTGGTTTGGCTGTAAAGTAAAAATTATCGGAATGGGCGTTCCATCTGATTCCCAGAGCTTTGACCGTGCTGGTGTCTTCGAAGTCTAAGAAGTCTTCTTTAAGCAGATGGGATTTCGGTGTACCATGTAAAATTTCAGTGCAATTAGAAGTCCATTTCCTTAAAGGAAAACCAGCAGACTGCAGTACTCCTGTGATGTCGTCCTTCGCTTTGATGGCAGCTTCGATGGTGTGACCGCCAGCTAAAACATCGTCAACATACATATACTTTCTTAGGATGTCCGACGCAATAGGGTGCGAGTTTTGTACATCGTCAGCTAATTGGAGCAGGGTTCTAATCGCGAGGTAGGGTGCGCAGTTGACACCGAAAGTCACAGTTTTAAGCTCATAAAGCCTAATTGGTTCGGTTGGACTTGTTCGGAAAATTATTCGCTGATACTTGGTATCGTCAGGATTTAGTAATATTTGGCGATACATCTTTTCGATGTCGCTATTAAAAACATATCGAAAAAATCTCCACCGTAATATTAGAATTGTCAAGTCATTCTGGAGGACTGGTCCAGGATGGATCACATCATTAAGACTCACCCCATTAGCCGTAGGACATGACGCGTTGAAGACCACCCGTACTTTGGTGGTGGTGCTCTCTTCCTTTCGAACGGCATGATGTGGCAGGATGTAATTTTCGCATTCATCACCCGGAATACGGTCAGAAATTAGCGTCATGTGTCCTAACGTTTCATACTCGGACAATACCCTATTGTATTCAGTTTGTAGGGGAGGGTCTTTTGCTAGACGGATTTCATTACGAAAAAATTGTGAGCAAGCTATCTTGAGTGAAGGTCCTAAGCGTATACACCTTGGAAAATCCTGTTTGAATGGCAACGATACTGTATATTTGCCATCCTGGTTCCGTTTAGTTGTGCGTTTATAAAGGTCCTCGCAGTAAACTTCCTCTTTATTGTAGGTTTTGTGCTTTGAAAAGTCTTCTAACTCCCAAAACGAGGCTAGACGTTTGTCTAAGGTCACCTCGTTAAAAAACGATACACGTTTATTAGTGATTGAAATTGCTTCCGTCTGACCGGTTAGTATCCATCCGAATACTGTTTCCTGATCAAGAAGAGTACCTAAAACGTTCTTCCTAATACCGCTCAACATTATTTGGGCATAAACGTCGCCACCTAGGACAAGATCAACTTGTTCATTAATGAAAAATCTCTTATCCGCTAAAATGAGGACGGGAAATGCTTGTTTCGTCATAGCATCTATCAGACAGGTCGGTAGATTACCGGTCAGCTGTGGTAAAACCAACACTGTGGTATCTATATTAATGAAAGGGTCAATGGGTGATCGCAATTGAATCGCACACGCTTCTTTCACCTGCGCCGACACGGTATTATTGATGCCTGATACCTGGGCCTGCATCCTTTTGGACGGCAGGTTAATCCTACGCTTAAGCCTTTCGGTTATAAACGAACATTCCGAACCGGAATCTATTAATGCGCGTGCTGAAAAAGTAGTGTTATTAAAAAATATATTGACCCGCGCGGTCCCCAATAAGATCCCTTTATTTGTATTAGCGAAACAAGATTTAACATTGCTAAACGAATTTTTATTTTTATTGCAGAATCGAGCCTCAATTGGGCCTGTGCAGAAGTGGACGCAACATTATCCTTTGGATCCGATTGGTTCGTTTGAACAGTTGATTTCGGTGCGGCTGCCTCGATATGTAAGAGCGTGTTGTGTCTTTGGTGGCAAGTGCTGCAATTGTAAGAGCTAGTGCACCTCGACACAGTATGTCTTGAAGATAGGCAGTTAACGCAACTATTATTGTTCTTCACGAGTGTGATCCTGTCGGATGTTGAAAGCTTACGGAACTTCTGGCAGTCTTTTAATCTGTGCTCGTTAGATTGGCACAATTGGCATGTAACTTTGGATACACTTGCCTGGAAAGCTCCAAGTCTTTTTTGTGGGGCTTCAGTGGTATGTTTAGCATTCTGTGGTTTTGAAAATCTGGAATGAGTAGTGCCCTTTATACCTGACACGGTTTCTAGTGTCTGGAACCTATTTGAGAGAAACTTATCCATATCCTCCCACTTGGATATTTCCGTTTTGTTCTCTACTGTTTGTTCCCACAATGCTAAGGTACTTTCCGGTAGTTTGGTTGAGCAGATGTAAGTAATAATTGCATCCCAGTTTGATATATCAATTTGATGACTTTTTAGTGATGAGATGAAATTATTAATTTCTCTCTGCAATTTTTTAATCGAGCCGCCGCACTCACTATTAACCGTATTTAAATTAAAAAGAGTCTTTAATTGTGTATTGACGAGTATGCGTTTATTCTCGTACCTATCCGTTAAATGTTTCCAAGCTGTAGAAAATCCTTCATTGGTGAGTGGGCATTTTTTAACAATATCTTTCGCCTCTCCCTCTGTTTTTTGGATCAGGTGGCATAGTTTCTCGACAGGAGTGAGACGCTTATTCAGGATGTAGTCGCCCTTGAATACATCTGTATCGCACGGGGGTAAGTGGATACTGTGTTCGCGGTCGGACTGATCTTCTACATCCTTTTCACTTTTAACTAATTTTGCGTGGAGATCTGCCATGTTCGACATGCAGCGCAAATAGACTGAGTACGAGCTCTTGTATTTTTTCTTCACTGAAGAAATATCTTTGGCTTCTGCCTTATCTGAAATTAAATATTCCTCATATGCTATTTTAACCTTTCGCCACATTGCTTTAAGTTCTTCTTGCTGGATCGCAAGAGTATATTTTGTATGCTCTGTCTGGGGCACGCTATTGTGATCTGATTCAAACTCAGTTACTGCGTCCGCCAACCGAATATATGTATCCATGTTTGTTTAATTTATTTAAAGAGAACCCAAGACGAAATGAACCCCTAACTATCTTTTCGAAAGTTCCAAGCAAAGCAAAAACCACCACAAGAATTTAAGTTCAATTGTTCAACTCCTTTATTTTTTTGTTAAAAAGGATGTAAGTATATGCACATCAATTCCTATATTTACAGGTAATTAACTCGCCGCCCAACTTGCACCAATGTTCAATTTGAATATATGTATATGTGAACGTAATGTGTAACTCCGATGTGCAAGGATATTTGAATGAGCGGCTGGTGATTTTGTGGAAGTAGTATATCAGCGTTAAAGTGACTATAATGTGCAGACCAAAAGTGATTGCAAAAGATGATAAACCAAAAGTGTTAAACCAAAGTGCAATTCCGAGTGAGGTTAGATCTCCTCCCGCGCTACGTGAAGTGTTGGTAGTGTAAGTGGTTGCAGAAATTAAACTTACGTGCCACCAGAAGACTATGGAAATTGTGAAAGTGATCAAATGTGCGAATTAATTCAATCTGTGCTCTTTAGATATGGCACACGGACTAAGAAAATTTAACTAAAATGTGTGCCGTTGTCATTTACACTAACCAAAACTTTCGTGGGTTTTCTCAAAATGGCCGCAGCGCGCACTTGTGTTTGGGTTATATGCACTATATTCATGGACTGTTGAATCGCGATTCGGACTATAAATGCAACACTAGTGAACGTTGTTCCACAAAATCACTCGCAGCTATTATGTTCTTTATGCGAAATAATCTTAATTTTTTCGGAGCGATATTTTCACTAAATATATGTGTTTGTGCAATGAAAAATGTCAACCACGTACCTTGTTACCTCCTTGTATTTATGCGACCGGTTAATTGTATAAGGTGCGCTCTTGTGTAGTGGATGATTGCGGCAAGTGTGCTTTTGTGCTCCGGCTATGGCCAAGTGCTTACGTTGTGGGCAAGTGCGTCGGCTGTGGGGAAGTGCTCCGGTTGCGGACAAGGGCGTCGGTTGTGGGCAAGTGCTCCGGTTGCGGACAAGTGCGTCGGTTGTGGGCAAGTGTTCCGGTTGGACAGGTGCTTTCTAATTGATAGAGCTGTAGTGGACTGTATTCAAATAGTTTGTCTGATTATTTTGCTCCCGGCGGAGATGGACCATGTGCAACGCTGCAACGACTCAATCGCTTATGACGTCGGGTGATGGCTGATAGTCGTCCTCTGTTGATCTCCAAAAAAGAAGTGACCGATCTCCTTTTTACGAAATTAAGTTCAACCTTCAAGCAGTAAAACTGTTTGGAGGGGTAACTTAACGAAAGTTAATATGGCGGGAAGTATTACTAACGGCCAACATTTTGGGTTATTAATACATGCAAATGTATACTTGCATGTGTGTATAAATGATACTAGCGGCCAACATTGTGGGTTATTAATACTGCAAATGTATACATGCATGTGCATAAATGAACATTAGGGTGGTACACCCATTGCATTATTTTGAGTTTAAGGTGGAGGCCTAAACAGTGAGTTTTATTTTTCAATTACAAAATAAAACTTAAGTGCTGAATCCTTACCTGTTTGTTTGGAGCACTTCAGTTTTACTTTGTGAAAAAATAATAAAAATCAGAAAATAACTTTTATTTTTTTATGAAAAAATAAAACTCAACAAATAACAATTATTTTTTGAACGTAAATTAAGAATTATTAAAGAAGGTTTATATATAACAAAGTATTTTTCAGGCGTTATCTGTGACTTACCTTTTGCGACACCCGAGTGGAAGAACGACCTATCTCAGAAAACTTTTTAAGAACATTTTATTTCGGAATTCGGTTCAAAATGTCCAATCTCAAATATTTTCAATATATTTTCAATTGAGGTTGGGCGTTTTTGAACCAAATAGGATTGACTGAACTGAAATAGGGCGTACATGAAATGTTTTCTGAGATAGGGCGCTTTCGAACTGGCTGCCGGTCTTCCACTCAGGTGCCGATATGTATATTTGTTCATTAGTAACGCTGGAAGTAATACGATTACTTATACTAAAAATTCAACCATTGAAAGGTTCCCACAAAACTTTACGGCTTCCAAGCATTGCTTGCACTTTGCTGTGGTATTACTAACTTAGTAAAAATATATCCATACTTTTGTGGTGGCTCTACAGAACCGAGTGGATATTTCAAAGGATTAGGTACTATCTTAGCTCCTCAGCCGATTTCTTCCGAGCATTAAAATGCACGATTTTGCTTCAAGGAATAAGTACTACCAATAGAATTGCGTCTTAAACCAAGAATGACTTTATTTCGGCTCATCGCCGTCTTTTATATGCTTACAATCTAAATTAACCTAAATTCTTATTTCTATGAGCAACCAATCAAATCATTGGTTACTTCCATTTCCCCTACTTCTAATGTGTCATGCAAAACTGTTTTGCATGTTACCTTTGGCGAGTGCTCTGATCGCTTGCAACATGGTCAATATTGCTGACGTAACAAGAACGGTGTCTCAAGTGTTTCACGTGTGTCATAATTATTAAAAGTATGTCAAACGCGGTTAATTGAAATTTCTTAAAATGTAAATTGATTAATATTTAGGTATGTCTTAATCGTAGATTTGTGGTATGATTTCTTATATTGGTGTATCTATATGTATAAATGTCTGTGGACAGTTATTTTGGATAATGTATTCTTATTTTTATTTAGTTACTCCTATCCTTAACTAAGTTATTATTGTGTACAGTTATTTCCTTTTTGTTTTTTAAAATGGTGCTATTTGGTCCATCTTGTCAAATTATTTTGTATGGTCCCTCAAATGGTGGGTCTAATTTTTTTCTATTGCCTACTTTTAAGTAAACATAATCATTTATTGTGAAGTTTGCTTTATTCACTTTTGTTTGCTTATCTTTAGCTCTTAATTTGCTTTCATTCAAATTTCTAGCAGCATTGTCATGTGCATATCTAAGCTTCAGTTTTAGTTCATTCATATAATTGTCTATATCATACACCTTTTCTTTAGCGGCCACTATGTCATTTGGTAATGCACACAGTTTGCCAAATACAAGCTCAAAGGGGGAGTACTTCGTGGACATGTGTGGTGTCGAATTATAGTAGTACATGTAGTAGGGTATGAGTTCGTCCCAATTATCCGTGTTCTTGAGTGTCATCAAATATCCATTTAACACCCTGTGATTTCGTTCAACTGAACCCAATGTCTCGTGATGGAATGGAGTTGAATGCACTTTATTTATTTGTAATTGTTGACATATATTTTGTAGCAGCTCATTAGTAAATTCTGTGCCCTTGTCAGTTTTTATTTTTCGCATACAGCCATATCTTAAAATGAATTGCTCGACAATAGCTTTTGCAACGGTTACCGCATCTTTTGTTTCAAGCGGTATTATGACAATATATTTCGTTAACTCACATTGCAACGTTAGCATGTATCGAAATTGTTTGGATGGGCGTAGTGGACCTACTGTATCGACGACGATTTCGTCAAATGACGTCGCCGGTGTGTCCGTCATATTGTATTTTTCTTTTGTGTATCGTGTTACTTTTGCTGTCGCGCATTGCTTGCAGTTATTGACATACTTTATTATCATTTGTCTCATGTTCTTCCACACGTATTTCTGTTTGAGCTTTGCTAGCATTCTTCTTATACCGCAGTGGCCACCATGAATTGAGTTGTGGTAGTCCCTTATTAATTTTTATACCCGAGCGCACTTGTGCACAAGGGTATTATAACTTTGTTCACATAACGGTTGTTTGTAACAGGCAAAACGAATCGAGATAGATATAGACAAATGTATACATAAATGATCAGAATGAAAAGAGAAATCGATTAAGCGGTGACTGTCTGTCCGTCCGTCCGTCCGTCCGTCCGTCCGTCCGTCCGTCCGTCCGTCCGTCTGTGCACACGATAACTCGAGTAAAAATTGAGATATCTTAACGAAACTTGGTACGTGAACTTCTTTTGGGCGTGGGACGGATGGTATTGAAAATGGGCGAAATCGGATAATAACCACGCCTACCTCCCATATAACGGTAATTTTAAGAAATACGAAAACTGCGATATTTTAGTAACTACTGAAGATAATTCACTCAAAATTGATACTTACAATGAGTTTCAGACGGAAAACATGAATATTATAAATTTTTGGAAAATGGGCGTAACCACGCCCACTTATGGTTACATGTGTATATCTTGGTAACCGCTACACCAATTTCTTCCAAACTTGGCACAGTTGTTGGCCTTAGTACAGCATACTAAATGGCTAAAAATTTTAAAAATCGGACAATAACCACGCCTACCTCCCATATAACGGTAATTTTCAGAAAAACTAAAACTGCGATATTTTAGTAACTACTGAAGATAATTCACTCAAAATTGATACTTACAATGAGTTTCAGACGGAAAACATGAATATTATAAATTTTTGGAAAATGGGCGTAACCACGCCCACTTATGGTTACATGTGTATATCTTGGTAACCGCTACACCAATTTCTTCCAAACTTGGCACAGTTGTTGGTCCTGGTACAGCATACCAACTGGCCGAAAATTTCTAAAATCGGACAATAACCACGCCCACATCCCATATAACGGTAATTTCGAGAAATACAAAATCTTCGATAAATCAGTAAATATTGAAGCTAATTTATTCAAAATTGATGATTGCAACAATTCTTTACCAAGAAATACGTTTATGATAAAATTTTGGAAAATGGGCGTGGCCCCGCCCACTTATGATCACATATATGTATCTCGCTAACCGTTCTAGCAATTTGTACCAAGCTCGGTCTGGTTATTGTGCTTGCCACATAAAAGCAAACCGGCGAAAATTGTTGAAATCGGACTAAAATTGAGGCCGCTTTTCATATAACGGTAAATTTCAGATATGCTTGAAATTTCAATATTTCGAAATTTAAGGACGCTAATTTACTTAAAATGTATACACCCCGGCTTATCATGTAGTGGTAGCTTTCGGAAAGGTGGAAAACATATATTTAATACTTGCGCCGGGTATTTAATGTTCGGCTCCGCCCGAACTTAGACTTTCTTACTTGTTGCATTACGGATTGTGACTCAATTCTTTTTGGCGCATCAAATAGAATTATATCAAGGCATTCATTTATATTTCTCTGCATTTGTATCCTATTAAATACAGTTTTAAATTCAGTTATACTTATTTTCTCAAAGATTTCACTATTCTTTGCAAGCGATAGCTTTCGTGAGCCAATATTGCTGGCTTCGATTAATAGCTCACGTAAAATTGCGTCTATTTTTGACACTGCTTGGTCGTTATATTCAATGATAAAGTCTCTATTCGATACTGTAATTTTTTATATCCTTAGGCTTCATGCTTTCATCCTTCCTATATCTGAATTCAAGTCTTTTCACTCGTCGTATATCAGAAATTGATGTGCATTCCCAAACATGTAGGTGATCAGTCTGCATATTTGTGTTTGAAGCTCCCATATTCCGTGACTTTATTTGCCCTTGGCTTAAATTTTCGTCTTCTTTTGCGTTTGAACTTTGTGCTTTCTTCATTGCCCTGGTTACTATGTTAATTTCGTGCTTCGGAACCATTTCTTTCAGTTTTTCCATGTCAAGCTGAATGCGTGATAGTGCATCAGCATTGGCATTCATCTTTCCTTGTTTATATACTATGTCAAAATCATAGTCCATCAGATCGACCCTTATTCTAGTCATTTTGGACGACGGATTATTGTGCTTGAACAAGCTCACCAGTGGTCTGTGATCTGTGTATACGGAAAATTTTGTGCCGTACAGATAGGGTCTAAAATGGTTTATCCCCCAGTGAATCGCCAATAGCTCCTTTTCTATTATTGGTTTGTTCAATTCATGTTTGTTTAGGGATCTGCTTGCATATGCAATAGGTTTATCTCTTCCAACTTCACCCTGTGATAGTACTGCTCCTAGCGCAAAGTTAGAAGCATCTGTTGTGAGTATGAACCGCTTTGAAAAGTCCGGATAACAGAGTATTGGTGGGGAGAGTAGTTTGTCTCTTAAATTACAGAAGGCTTTCTCACATTTGCTGTTCCAGTCGAATAGTTGATTTTTCTTGAGCAGCTGGTTGAGTGGTTGAGCAATTTCTGCAAAATTTTTTATAAATCGCCTGTAGTAATTACAGAATGCTACAAAGCTTCTAACTTCATCCGCATTTTTTGGTTTAGGATAGTTTTTAACGACTTCCTGTTTACTGGGATCAGTTGTCACTCCTTTATCAGTGATCAGATGTCCTAAGTAGGTTACTTTTGGTTTTAAAAACTTGCATTTTTCCGGATTTAGTTTAAGGTTGTATTTGTTCAATCTCGCCAACACTTTTTCTAAATTTCGATTATGCTCTTGAAGGTTCTTCCCGAATACTATTACGTCATCCACATAAAGAAATGCTGCGTGATTGAGTCCGCTGAGTGCAATTGATAACATTCTCTGGAAACTGTTTGTTGCGATTTTTAGTCCAAATGGTAGCCTTTTGAACTGGTAGTGCCCTTTGCCGGTAGAAAATGCTGTGAGCTTCCTCGAAACATGATCCAACGGAATTTGGTGGAATGAACTTGTCATATCTAATGTGCTAAAATACCGCGCTCTCTTAAGTTTGTCTAAAATGTCATCTAAGCGAGTTATGGGAAATTTATCATCAACAATTTTTTTGTTTAATGCTCGAAAATCCACCACTAGCCTCCATTTCTTTTCTTCTGTGTTACTCTTTTTTGGTACGACTAGCAAAGGTGAGTTATAAGGACTAGTGGAGTTCTCGATAACATCATCCTTCAGTAATTTGTCATAAATGGAGGAGATATGATAAAAGACCACATATCTGAACAATCAGTTGTATGGGGGCTGCAGGTTATAGTGACCCGATCTTCGTTATTTTCACTGTAAGTCTTCTGCTGATAATAAGTGAAAACAGCGCGAAATGGCATGTTCCTAGCTACATAAATGGATGAATTATAACGAAAAATCTCATATCTGAACAATCAGTTGTATGGGAGTTATAGGTTATAGTTATCCGATCTTTGTAATTTTCACTGTAAGCATTCTGTTGATAATGGGTGTAAGTGCTGCAAAATTTCATGTTCGTAGCTGCATAAATGGAGAAGTTATAACGAAAAATCTCATATCTGAACCATCAGTTGTATGGGAGCTATATGTTATAGTGGTCCGATTCTTCCGGT
>NW_023458750.1:29080-31101 GCF_013731165.1 Rhagoletis pomonella
GGAAGAACATTGTGCGTTTGAGCTGATAGTTGGTTATAAGAAAATAAGACTTACTTTAAAATAAACATTTATTAATTTTATTAAACAACGCACGAACGTGACACGAGATGTGTATACAAAATTAATTCCATACTCATGGAGAAGAATTTGCGTTATTCGAAAAGGAGACATGGTTCCTGCCGTACAAATTTACTGGTTTATACTGCTTATCTCTAGAGGTGTTCATGGTAGAGTACTGGGACTTGGTACTGGGGTATGTAAAATCAATTCTAAATTCATGGAAGAAAATTAGGGTTATAAGAAAAAGGGGCGTGGCACTTCCAATACAAATTTACTTTTTCTTGTCACATATCCCTGGAAGTGTTTGTGGAAGAATACTGGAACTTGGTATGGAGTTGTGTGTACAAAATGTATCAATTGCTCATGGAAAAAATGTGAGTTATTAAAAGAGGAGGTATGTCGCCTCCCATACATACTAAAAACTTCTTAATACATATCTCTGGAAGGATAGAAAATATCTCGAAGTATTTTAAATTTGTTATGGAGATTTATTTTATAAGTGCCGTACTGACAGAATAAATTTCATTAAATGGAATAGGGAGAGCCGGGATCGGCCTTGTAATCTAAAGCTCTCTTGAGGCATTTGCTACAGTAATGAGAAGTGGTATATTATCAAGGCCAGGTTACTAAATTTGAGTTGGAAATATTAGAACCCGCCGTGGCACCTCCAAGAAGGTTACACGTTCACGCGCCGTATACCTGGAACAATTTTAAGGTAAACTTAGGGGGATTGATATCTTTCGTATGCCTAGCGCGCAGACGAGATTTTATAACTTCATAGTTTTAAACGGCCTAAATACCTTAACTCGCTTAAAAAATAACGAGCTATAACGAAATGGGCACAGAAATAAAATCTAACATCATTAAATTATTTTTCATATTTGTATAAAAGCGCGGGGTGAAACCCGCGCGTATAAGCTAGTTTTCAAATAAATTGTTAAAATAAATAATCGGCTTATATTTAAAATTACCACTCGGTTAGTCTACATACATAAGTAAATTTAAATATTAAGCCTGTATTTCACATGCAAAAATTGTAAAACCAAAATGACATTCTGGCGCTTCAAAAACTCAAATCGTTCTCTGCGCTTAAGCGCCAAATACAGCAGCTAAATCCATCACATTTTTTGTGTTTGGTGAGCATGCTTGTCTTACTGACATCTCCCAAGTATCCAACAAATGTGACAACGAATACAATCTTGGCAATTTTGCAATTCGTGCTTTAAATGCAGCCTGCACAGCTTTTAAAAACGGAGAGGTACCATATTCTTGCTGAGCCAACGCACAAGATGGCGATACTGACGGGTATTCCTCTAGGAAGCGTAAAATATATGTTAAATTAACCTTTGAAAATTCACTATAGATATCACACAAAAATCTAACCTGGAATAGTTACAGGAATTGGTGGTACGCATGGTAAACGTTTGTCATCGAGACAACAAATCACTTTTATAGATTTTGGATTATTTTGAACTGTGCTGTCAAGCGTAAGTTTAAACTTTTGATCTAATCGTGCTACTTCGCCTTGAAGTAGATGAGGAATTTCGCATTCGTATTGAGACGATTTCTCACACGTACGCCATACTTTCGGTGGTGCAGGAGCGCTAGTTAGAAATAATTAAATATTTTTGTCATAATTCAACTTTAATATAATTACCAAATATCAGTACCGAAAAGTAACTCCAAACTAGGACGATATGTTCGATAAAGCGTGTGATTGGCAAGAGGACTTTGGAGCGTAGTATTTACCACTTCCATCAATGGGTTAGATGATTTCTGATATGAAATAAATATTATACAATAAATGGCTGCTCAAATAATTGTGAAATATTACATACTCCGAATTGTTGCCCAGAGAAATTAACGATATCTAGTTTTTCTAGCGCCTTCTCGCATTTCAACAGAGTTTATAAAGGTACACGCTGGTTTGGATTACTCAAGATCTCCAGTAATTTGCTCAT
>NW_023458750.1:31201-42234 GCF_013731165.1 Rhagoletis pomonella
TCTGTTAACTCTTCTTGAAATGTTAATCGCGCTGTGGTGATATTCCATGGATTTATTTTTCAGCCAAACAATTTTACGTTCCAAAAATTTGCACCTTCTCTATCTATCTAAGTTCTCTGGTAAAATCCCCAATTGTATGACAACAGCAATTAAATTTATTGTCTACGAACGGTCACCATGCAAAACTAGCAGCAGCTAGTTAGGGTTAGTGTTAAGGCTCCGTTATGCATACTTGGCATGGATTGAGAGCTGTCACATAAGAAATCTGTTAAATGAGCCTCGCGTGTAATCGGTTATCGAACGCACAGCACTACATACGTAGAAGTCTGTTGGTTTTTGATTTCTACGTAAAAATGGTATAGCAGTGCATGCAATGCCAAGTATGCATAACAGAGCCTTTAATTGTCCGTAAAGAAACATAGCTATTCTCCAATATGAATGGAGAACGGCAGTAGGTTTATTCCTGATGTGGAACGTAATCACATACATACATACATACAATGCATAAATGTCATTGTCTAAAATTTACTACCACGCGGCCATTACGTAAGTTTGCTGAAACGGTTGGGTGAGTATGCATGCGAAATTGCACGCTTTTGTTCTTATTAACCTTTTTCGATTTTCAGAGATTTTTATTGCGGTGGACGTGTGTTTACTCTCGTTGGTGTACGAATTAGAAAGTTTAACTTCTGTGCATTTTCGTGGAAAACTGCATTCGTTTAATTAGATACGCACGGAAATAAACGATGGGAATAAAATTCCTCGAAGTTATCAAGCCATCGAAATGCGCAAATGCCTGGTGGTCCCAATCCCAATCAAATGGGTCCGGGTGGCCCTGTGGCTGCATCCAACTTGCTACAAACTCTTATCCAACAAAGACCGGGACAGCAGATGCAGCAATTGCAGAGCATACGTGGACAAATGCCAATGGCTGCTGGTCCAAACCAACAAATGATGCAACAAATGGGTGGAGGAATGCAAATGAATGTTATTGGGGGCGGTGGTAGTATAGGTAACACAGGTGCAGGACAACAGCCGCATATGGTTGGTAATGCGCAGCAAATGGGTGGGATGTCGGGTCACATGAATCAAATCAGCAGTTCTGGTGGCCCTGGTGGGTCTTCCCAACAAATGCAGTTAGGTCCAGGGCAGATCCCGGGAGGGCCAATGGACGTGAATGCTATGAATGTCCAGCAGATTCAACAAATGGGTCAACAGCCAATGGCGCAAATCAGCATGAACCATCAGCAATTAAATCAAATGATGAACGCACGTTTGAACGCTGCTGGTCCTATGGGTACAAATGCTGGTGCAGGAGCGCAAATATCAGTACCGAAAAGTAACTCCAAACTAGGACGATATGTTCGATAAAGCGTGTGATTGGCAAGTGGACTTTGGAGCGTAGTATTTACCACTTCCATCAATGGGTTAGATGATTTTCCGAATTGTTGCCCAGAGAAATTAACGATATCTAGTTTTTCTAGCGCCTTCTCGCATTTCAACAGAGTTTCTAAAGGTACACGCTGGTTTGGATTACTCAAGATCTCCAGTAATTTGCTCATTTTTGTATGTTTTTCAGTATTCGCTCCATCAGTACCAATTTTGGCCACCATCCGCTTTAGTGGATCAATATACTTTGTCAGCTGTTTGTATTTTTCGCGATACAAATGATCTTCTTGCGGATTAAAAGGACTACTGCTTGCCACCTGACCAGGCGTGTTAAGCTGCGTACTTGGTGGTTGACGCATCTGCCTTTGTGTACTCTGCATTTGACATTTGTGGGCTGGATGTGGGTACTAATGCAGGGCTTGGAATCATCTGCGCATTAGACATTTGAGTCTGCTGTTGCTGTTGATTTTGTGCAGCCTGCTGCTGTTGTAATTGCTGTTGTGCAGCCGACATACCAGTGGCAGATGGCACAGTACTTGGTTAAGGACTTTGCCGTAAGAACTGCTGCTGCTGACCCGGAACACCACGATTAACCTGAAACATCTGGCCACCCTGACCTATTGGCATATTTACCTTCTGTTGCATATTCTGGGAAATACCTATCATTTGGCTGATACCACTTTGCTTGCCAGCATTTTGGGGCATTGCACCACCCTGTTGACCTTGTGGTCCACCAACAACATTGCCTGGATGCATTGGGCCGAAAATATGGCGTACGTGTGAGAAATCGTCTCAATACGAATGCGAAATTCCTCATCTACTTCAAGGCGAAGTAGCACGATTAGATCAAAAGTTTAAACTTACGCTTGACAGCACAGCTCAAAATAATCCAAAATCTATAAAAGTGATTTGTTGTCTCGATGACAAACGTTTACCATGCGTACCACCAATTACTGTAACTATTCCAGAGGAATACCCGTCAGTTTCGCCATCTTGTGCATTGGCTCAGCAAGCATATGGTACCACTCCGTTTTTAAAAGCTGTGCAGGCTGCATTTAAAGCACGAATTGCAAAATTGCCAAGATTGTATTCGTTGTCACATTTGTTGGATACTTGGGCTTGATGTTGGTGGTGGCTGCATTGGCGCGTTATCTGTTATGGCTGACTTTTTGGGTGCCATTGATTCAGGTACAGGTATTCTGCTGGCTGTAACCATCATCTATCAGTACTTCGAAATCTTCGTTAAGGAGCAATCGGAGATGGGTGGCATGGGCACTCTACTGTTTTAAGTTGGGGGTGCGCTGTACATTATTCTAATTAATGTTGTTTATAAGATGTGACTCACTCAAAATTGAACAATATCTATCCTCGAAAATATAAACCAATTGCCATATCGCTTTCAGCGTCATATGCAAAAGTATAGCTCGGTGCGTCTAACCCGTCATTACAATTATCGCTTCCAACTCAATGGCCAAATCGCTCAAGATCGTAACTATTGTACACCCATATCGCACAATGGTAAGTCATCGGATTATGAACCAGGAATAACCGCAGGTGATGCCGATAAAGAAGACAACCAAAATTATGCAGCTGCCACTGCACTAATGATTATAACAACAATAATTCTCATATTGGTGGAGGTGGAAACTGCAAGTTTACTAATACACAAAGGACTAATACCTACGAGCGGAACTGGCGCACATAACGGAACTAATGCCGGAAAAATGGGTGAGTTAGACATATCCCCGCAAACATATTCTGAGCGTTCAAAATATATGAGTCCGAAAGGAGTCCTAGGTAGGCAAGAAATATGAATTTCAAAAACAAGAAATTGTTTACTCTTATATGAATCTTTTAGGAGTCATACATGATCCAAGTTATGAGCCAGCACTTTGTGCCAATATAAAAACAATAAAGACTCGAATTTATATCTAAACTTGTTTATACAGACATGAAAAATAATTAGGAAGCAAAAATTTACAAAATTTAGCTGCAGCAGCTGCTATTACATGAATGTTGCTATATACATATATATGTATGCACAGAGGTATGTATATATGCAACAGTATTTGAAATGAATGCCCTTGTAAACATGACTCTAAAGTAAGTAAGCCAATAAGACTCACAGAACAGCATAAAATAAGACTCCGAAAGTAGGCATTTAAGAGGCCAATAAGAGTCATTTAAGAGCCTCAAAAAAAGTCCAAAATGAGCCGTATATGAGGCCGATAAGAGTCCAATATGACTCATATTGAGGCTCATCTGATGTATGAATTTAAGCTCATATAAGTCGACCTTCGCAGGAAGGGAAACACCCTCATTTCGGACTCTTAAATGAGCATTATGAGCGTAAAGGCTCCGAAATGGGACTCCTTCAAGACTCATTTATGACTCCAAACGTTTGCTGGGATGCCACTGAATACACATATTTTAAAATATATGCATATGTATGTATAGATATTTTTTTTTTTTTTTTTTTCGGAACTATAGTCTTTGCTGGTAGGTTTTGACAATTGAGGCGAACTCATTTGGTCTAATGGGTTGACTGACGATTATCGAAACCTGTCAAGTAAAATGGATTCGCTTCCCATCAGACCTAGTTGTGTTGAAAAACGAGCAAGCATAATGAACAATTGTAACGACTTTCAACTTACTTCGATTATTATTATATTTTTTGGAGGATTTTAATTGATAATTCGCACCTCGTTACCAATTTCGTATTTCTGAAACAATTGTTCATCAAGCTTGGTCTGTCTTGTTTTTACCCGATTCTATGATGAAAAGGGTCGCCATTCTACCGACGTTCTTTGGTGCTTACAAGATCTAACGATGGTCGGTTCTTTATACCCAGATCTACCCGGAGAGGCCGGGCTAAGAACCATCACCAAAATCTAACTAAAACACGACTACCTTTAATATTACTCTGGGTTAAACTTGATTATAGGCGTGGAATCCTTCCGAATGCATAGAAGTGGAATTTTTGTGCGATGAGGAAGTGGAATTCACGCGGGATTGAGGATCAACGGAGAGGGTTTATTTACGAAGTGGTTGCTGGCTCCTCGGTTTCTTGATTTTGGGATGGAAGTAGGACCAGTTTGGCCAGCGGTCTCGTAATCTGCCCTTTTTCCGTGATGATGTCAACTACGCGTACTCGATCGTCGGGACCAGGATGTAGGCTGATAATTCGACCTAATCTCCACTCATTTGACGGGAGGTTGTCTTCTTTGATGACAACGAGATCTCCTAATTTTATATTTTGCTGTGGATATTTCCACTTAATCCGCTTTTGCAGTTCGGATAAATATTCGGTTTTCCATCGTTTACAAAAAGTTTGGTGAAGGGCCTTTAGCTTCTGCCACCGATTTACTATCGAGGCAGGATTCTCGTGAACGTCGATTTCAGGTGGGGCTAGCAGGTGTCCACCGGTAAGAAAGTGACCTGGAGTGAGAGGCTCCAGGTCGGTAGGTTCATTCGAAGCGGGGCTCAATGGTCGTGAGTTGAGGCACGCCTCAATCCGACATAAAAGAGTACTGAACTCTTCGAATGTATATTTATGAACGGATGCAATCTTTTGAAAGTGGCTTTTAAAGCTTTTTACCCCCGCCTCCCATAAGCCGCCCATATGAGGAGCAGCGGCGGGTATGAAATGCCATGTGAGCATTTGATAATTGTATTTCGAAACGCGAATCTGCTAAAAATGCCTTAAATTCAGATCGTAAAGATCGTGAAGCTCCGACGAAGTTTGTACCATTGTCGGAATATATGTTCTTCGGGCATCCTCTTCTGGCTACAAACCTGGCGAATGCAGCTAAAAATGATGGAGTGCTGAGGTCACTAGTTGCTTCCAAATGGATCGCTTTTGTCGTAAAACAGACAAAAAGGCAAACGTATCCTTTGGACATTCGACAACCTCGGCCGCTATAACTTTTGATGTCAAAGGGTCCTGAAAAATCTACACCTGTATTCGTAAACGCGCGCGAAAATGTGGTTCTCTCCTGAGGGAGAATTCCCATAAGCTGGGTTTGCGTACGTTTTTTGTATATCGTACAGACTTTGCAATTGTGGATTGTGGATTTGATCAGATTTTTAACTCTGGGGATCCAATACTGAGTTCGGATAAGGCGAAGCATGAGTTGATTTTCCCCATGCAAAGAGACTTGGTGAATAAAGGACACTATTAGACGGGACAACCTGCAGTTATAAGGAATAATTATTGGATGCCGCTCGTTATACGCTAAGTCTTGAGACGCTCCAAGACGCCCACCAGCCCTAATAATGCCATCTTTATCTATGAACGGATTAAGCGGTAGGAGTTCACTCTTGGAGTCGATGGAGTTTCCTGCTTTAAGTTTCCTGTATTCTTCACTGTAATAGTTCTGTTGATATATTTTTATCAAGCGTTGTGTCGTTGCTTTAATTTCATGGGATGAAATTAAGCGTGACTTTTCTTGAAATGAAGCTTTCGTATTTCGATGCGTTCTTTGAGAGAATCTCATAACATATGATAATACTCTCAAAGCTCTCGGAAAATCTGAAAAACGGTCAAGAATATCGGTGTAATTTACTTTGGTTGTATAAACGTGCGTTCTTTTTTCCTCAACTACTGTGCTGTAGTCTGTTTCCTGGGTGGGCCATTTTGGGTTATCTTCTTGTAACCAAGAAGGTCCCTGCCACCACAACGAATTGTTGACCAATTCATATGCTGGAAGTCCTCTGCTCGCTAAGTCTGCTGGATTTGATGCCGAATCCACATGCAGCCAATTCTTGTTTCCGACTTTCTCTACAATTTTTGTGATTCTATGGGCAACGAAAGTTGACCATGAACACGGAGGCTTGCGAATCCAAGCGAGAACAATTGTGGAATCGGTCCACAGATGTATGTTGATATGCCCTAAGTTGAGATTGTTGATTATTGAATCAACTATTTCCGCCAATAGTACCGCTCCGCAAAGTTCCAGTCGGGGTAGCGATATGGTTTTAACAGGAGCAACTCTGGTTTTTGCCAAAAGCAGGTTAATAAAAACTTTGCTATCTCTTTTGACACGCATATACACAGAGGCGGCATATGCTTTCTCCGACGCGTCACAGAACCCGTGTATCTGTATTTCATCCGTTGGAGAAAAGTATACCCATCGCGGTATACGAACCTTATCAATTTCGTTATAATGTTGGGTAAAATTCTGCCATCGGTCTAGAGTGGTCGAAGACACAGTCTCATCCCAATGTGTGCCTTCCAGCCAAATATTTTGCATAAGGATTTTGGCTACGATTATGATAGGCGCAAGCCACCCCAGCGGATCGAAGAGTTTAGCAATGGCAGATAGTATCGCTCTTTTCGTAACAGCATCGCTTTTCTCCAATGGCCTTGCTATAAAATAGAAAAGATCCGTATGGGCATTCCATCTTATTCCAAGAGCCTTGACTGCGCTGGTATCTTCAAATGCCAAAAAATCTTCGCTAAGTAGATCTGTTTTTGGTATGCCATTAAGTATTTGCTCGCTGTTGGCTGTCCACTTTCGAAGTGGAAAACCGGCTGATTGCAACACTTCCGATATCTCATCTCTGGCTTTTATTGCTGAATCGATAGTGTGTCCACCAGACAATACATCGTCGACATACATGCATTTTCGTAGTATGTTAGATGCTATTGGATGGGAGCTTTGCACATCGTCAGCTAATTGTAAAAGTGTCCTTATAGCCAGATAAGGAGCACAATTGATGCCGAACGTGACAGTCTTTAATTCGTACAGACTGATCGGGTCATTCGGGTTAGTGCGAAAAATAATCCTCTGATACTTAGTATGGTTGTTATGTACCAGAATTTGCCTATACATCTTCTCGATGTCACTGTTGAACACATATTTGTATAGTCTCCAACGGAGTATTAATATCGGAAGATCTGCCTGAAGTACTGGTCCTGGGAAAAGTACGTCATTTAGGCTGTTGCCATTCGCCGTTGGGCTTGAGGCATTGAACACCACGCGTACTTTCGTTGAAGTACTTTCTGCCTTTATAACAGCGTGGTGCGGCAGAAAATAATTATCAGACGAGTCTGCGGGTATGGGATTTGTTATTTTCGACATATGCCCAAGCGTTTCATATTCCGCTAGAACCCTATTGTATTCCTTTTGCAGGACGGGATCCTTGGCCAGCCGTGTCTCATTCCGGTAAAATTGAGAACATGCTCTTTTAAGGGATGGGCCTAGGGAAATATTTCCTGGAAAATCTTTCCTAAATGGTAGTGACACGATGTATTTTCCTTCATTATTTCGTATGGTTGTCTTCTGATACAGCTCCTCGCAGTACTTGTCGTCTTCATTAAGGCTCTTGTTCTTTGGAATCTCCTCAAGCTCCCAAAAGGCACTCAGTTGCTTGTCCAGAGTCACTTCGCTGTAGTATGAGACGATATTCCTTCCTGGATTCGAGGTATCAGTTCGCCCTGTTATTATCCAGCCAAATACTGTTTCTTGGGCCAGAAGTGTGTTTAATATGTTTTTCTTAAGCCCGCTCAGAATAATTTGTGGATATATGTCGCCACCCAGAACAAGGTCTACGGGTTCATTGACGAAAAATCGTTTATCCGCTAGAATTAGATCTGGAAATGCTTGCTTAGTCACTGCACTAATGTGGCAAGTAGGAAGATTTGCAGTCAGTTGTGCTAGCACGAGCACAGAGGTATTTAAGCGGAACAACGGGTCAACAGGAGACCGCAATTCGATGTTGCACGCTTCTTTAACCTGCGCCGTAGTTGTATTAGTGATGCCCGAAACTTGGGCATGCATACGCTTTGACGGCAAGTGAATTCTGCGTTTTAGTCTTTCAGTAATGAAAGAACACTCTGAACCAGAATCAATAAGTGCTCTAGCGGAATAGTTCGTACCATTGAGATATATGTTGACGCGTGCTGTCCCTAATAACACACCTGTGTTTGTATTCGCATAGCAAGACTTCACGTTTTTGCTTGTATGCTTGTTTGATTTTGTTGAATTGCGTTTGGCTTGGGCCTGATTGGATGTTGACGCAGAATTAGTCGCAGAATCTGAAGAGGTCCCAAGTGTCGTTGCCTTTGTTTGAGCTGTCTCAATATGAAGGAGCGTGTTGTGTCGCGAGTGGCACTTGATACAATTAAATGGGTTTGTGCATCTTGACACGGTATGTCCAGTACTAAGACAGTTCAGGTACCATTTTTTGCTTTTCAAAAAATCGATTCTATCAGCAGGTGTTTTGTTGAGGAATTGTGGACAGTTACGTAACTTGTGCTCATTAGTTTGGCACATTTGGCAGGTGAACTTGGTCACGCTTGCCTGAAAGGCTCCTAGCCTTTTTGTGTTAGCTTCCTGGTGGTGCCGTGCGGGCTGGTGCTTTGGAGCTCTCGCCGCTGTGGTACCCTTTAGTCCCGCTAGAGTTTCCAAAGTTTGGAATCTATTGGATAGGAACCTGTCCATATCCTCCCACTTTGGAATGTCAGTTTTCTGGTCTATGGTCTGTTCCCATAGAGCCAGTGTACTTTCTGGAAGCTTCGTTGAACACAAATATATAATAATTGCGTCCCAATTAGAGATGTCAATTTGATGACTTTTTAGGGACGATAAACAATTATTAATCTCGCGCTGTAGGTTTTTAATTGAGCTACCACACTCAGATTCTACTGTATTTATGCTAAATAAAACTTTTAATTGTGTGTTAACTAAGATACGTTTGTTTTCGTATCGCTCACACAGGTTTTTCCAGGCTGTCGAAAAGCCTTCATGGGTAAGTGGGCACTTTCGCACTATGTCTTTTGCCTCCCCTTGCGTTTTATTGTTGAGGTGAACTAGTTTCTCAACTGGGGTGAGGCGCTTGTTCAAGATGTAGATGGCCGTGAACATATCTCGGAAAGTTGGCCATGAAAGATAGTCGCCCTTGAACACATCCGTATCGCACGGTGGCAGGTGGATATTGTGTTCCCGGACGGACTGATCCTCTACATCTTTGGTCGCTTTGGTTAGTATTTCAACCTGAGTACCAATAGCAGACATGCACCTAACATAGCTTTGAAAGGAAATCTTATTCTTCTTTTTTATGGCCTTAGCATCATCCTTAGATAATCCCTCATTGATAAGCTTATCGTAAGCTGACTTGGTTTTTTCCCACAAAGCTTTTAACTCGTCTTGTTGAATAGCAAGACCATGTTTGTTTTGTTCTGCGGCGGGTATGTTGTTGTAATCAGATTCGAACTCTGTTACAGCTTCTGCCAAAAGAATATACGAATCCATTGTTTAACGTGTTTACCCTGACCGAAGTATTAACTGAAATGCCCAGATAGAATCTATAGGATTTTACACACTTAATCTTATCGAAGATTAGAGGTTGTATGCGCAAGAGAAGTTGCCAATTTTTTACCCACCGGAACTTGCCACTGAAATGTATACCAGAAATCCAACGAATTAAAAAGATGCAAAATAGTTTGTATTGCGAAATATATTCGACACTTTATTAAAATGTAAACCTTTTTCTTCTAGAATTATTGTTTACTAACGACTCGCCACCCAACTGTGCTGACTAATATCTACGCGCTTTGATAAGCTATGCAAGGTACGCAATAAGGTGTAAATAATATACGTGGTAAAATCGTGATGTGTGCAACGTACGCAGCAAATTTTAATAAACAGAGTGACCACTTCGATGAATGCAACGTACGTAGCAAATATATATGGTAAAAAATGTGCAATATTATACGGAGTTGAATCGCTTATGCGTAGTGATTTAGTGAAAATCTACAATTGGTCCAATGCAAATAACAAAATTTAGAGGTTATGTATCCTCGAAACAGTGACAGTGTTCGCAAATATACAAAAGAATGTAAGCCAACTAAGAGGCGCAGTGAAAAAACGATCAGAAAAATGAAGGTTATGATTATGGACTGTCAATTTAAACAAAATCGAAATACTTCATTAACAATATTAAGTGATGCGGATCACTGACGTGAGTGTGTATATACGAGTGGTTGCAAGGTGCACTTATTTTTGGTTGCCGTTCGCGGACGTAATTTTGAACCGAGACTTTAAAAAATGTGCAGCAAACCAACGAGTACTGTGTGACACTGTGTGTATGTTTATGTTGCAAAGAATACCTAATTGTGGTCGCTGTTGTCACTTGCGGACGGACAGACTAACCTCAATTATTAATAGTGTGGCTTTAAAATTAAATGCTCCAATTGTATATTTTCAGTTTAAACACTCGCGAGATTCTAGTTTGCACACGCGCATTGAATTTAAAAACGTTTTTTTTTTTTTGGCAATTTTCTATCAAGTGCAATTGAAATTATAACCACGTACCTTGAATTAGAAGTGATTGGTGTTTGGTGTTTGGTGGTTGGTGGTTGTAGTGTTGTACGCTCGCTGGTGTCCTGGCAAATTAAGCTGGTGTCGTGGCAAGAAAGCTGAGTGTGGTTGTGTTGTCGCTAGATCTCTGTGGCTTGACCGATCGTTGGCGCAAAAAACGTTGTGGCAAAAAGTGGTTGCTGGACAATGATTCCCTGTGTACGCTGTGGTTGTGGACTGTAATATATATATATGCAGGTCGTTGGTCATTTATTGCTCGGCTTCGATGGGACCATGTCAAAACGCATGTGCTTCCTCGACTTTAGCGCTCAGACGCACAGG
>NW_023458750.1:42334-46159 GCF_013731165.1 Rhagoletis pomonella
TAAACTGGGAACTTTTACAAACCTAGTTTGTAAAACGTTTGTTGGTATATATCTTAATGAAAATGCACACAAAATTGCTTAGATTGATGAGGAAGCCCGACTTAGCCATACCGGATTAACTTGCTTTGTGTGCACAGGAAAATTCCAGCATAACTTAATTAATCACCAAACCTACTTGATCAAATTAAGATTTAACGATTAAAAATTAATTTTTTAATCGCGGTTACGATTAACTGTTTAGTCAGATTAAAATTAATCATGATTAACTGTAATCAGATTGAATTAATCGAATTAACTAACTGATTAAAACATCAATCGATTAATTCCATCATTGATTTCACATACATATCACTATACCAAGTTTCAGTTCTCTCCCACAAATACTTCCAGAGATATGTATGTAATATGAAAATTCCAATTAGTATGGGAGGGGCCTTGAGTTATCGGACTTACTTTCAGTCTAAGACCATCCTTCCGAAATCCGTAGTAAGTGTACTAAATTTCGTTCCGATCGGAAAACCGGTTAAGGAAGTACCATATTTTTCAATCCAGGTCATAAACCATCTTTGAACAAAATTTCATTTTCAAACAGGTGGCAATTCTTAAAAAAGTAGCCTATTTCCCAGTCTAGGTCATAAGCTATCTGTGTGCAAACTTTCATGCAAATCAGTTCAGTCATTTATGCGTATAATTATAATTAAACTTTCCCAATACGTGATAACACTTAAAATAGTAGCCTATTTTCCAACATAGGTCATAAGCTATCTCTGTGCGAAATGTCATGCAAATCTGTTCAGTCGTTTCCGCATATTAATTTAATTAAAACTTTTTTAGCAGGTGGCAAATCTTCTAAAAAATTAGCGTATTTTCCACTGCAGGTCATAAGCTCTCTGCTTGCAAAATTTCATGCAAATCCATTCAGTCGTTTCCGCATATTAATTTAATGAAACTTTTTTAACAGGTGGCAACTCTTAAGAAAGGTAGCCTATTTTCCAATCTATGTCATAGGCTATCCGTGTGCAAATTTTTATGCAAATCCATTCAGTCGTTCCCGTATTTTAAATAAATTAAACTTTTTTAGCAGGTGGCAACTCTTAAAAAAATAGCGTGTTAACCAATCTGGCCCATAAGCTATCTGCGTACCAAATTTCATGCAAATCCGTTTAGTAGTTTCCGCGTGATGATTTCCCAAACATCCAAACATACAAACTTTCACATTTATAATATTAGTAAGAAGTAAGAAAAGATTTTCCTGTATTTTATTATCCTTTTTATACCCTTTCGCCGCTGCTGTGGCTTTGCGTACCACACAACATTCTTCTAAGATTCAACAGGGAAGGGGTCAAAGTTGTTGCGTATGCAGACGATGTAGTGATTATGGTATCCGGATTGTGCATAAATGTGATAAGCGAAATGCTTCAAAGAGCACTGGGGGAATTGGGTCCTTGGGCAAATGGCTGCGGGCTCAACGTTAATCCCTCGAAGACCGAATTACTATTATTCACTACAAGAAAAAAGATTCCTAATTTTAACCTACCTTCCGTGAACGGGCTTACTCTCTCTCTTTCCCCTTACGCTAAGTATTTGGGAGTCATTCTCACACCGAAATTAAACTGGAAAATGAATACAGAGCACCGAGTAAAAAAGGCCTATGGGGCTCGGTATTCCTGCAAGAAAATGCTTGGTAAGAGGTGGGGCCTACGACCTGATCTTATGCTATGGATGCACAAGGCGGTGATTCGCCCAATTATTGCATACGGTTCGCTGGTTTGGTGGAAAGCCGTAGAAATGAACTACAACGCACAAATTTAGGCAGGGTACAAAGGTCAGCCTGCATTGCGACTACTGGGGCGATCAGATCATGTCCAACGGAAGCATTGAATGTCATCTGTCATCTGCCACCGATTGATCTTTTTATCAAGGAAAGTGCTTCACAGAGTGCGCTCAGGTTGAGGGAACTTGGATTGTGGAAAGAACGTACGTACGGGCATGGACGTATCCTGTATTATTTCAACGACCCAAGCATTCGCGAAAAAACTGACTACATTTGCCCTTCGCTTTTCTTCAAGAGAAACTTCGGCACGATTTTTCCTTCAAGAAAGGAGTGGAAGGATCCTATTTTTACTGAAAGTTTCGAAGTATCCATTTTTACGGACGGTTCAAAAATGGATTGTGGGGCAGGGGCGGGAGTTTTTTCAACCGACCTCCAAATTGAAGAGTCTATTCGATTACCTAATTCGGCCAGTGTTTTTCAGGCAGATGTCTTTGCCATAAATGAGGCGTGCAAAATAATTTTAGCCTCGAAGCTAGCGAGAACCAGCATTGCTATTTTCTCAGATAGTCAGGCATCGATCAAGGCTCAGTAAGCATCACCTCCAGCATAATAAAACAGTGCAGTGAGAACGTTATGGTTTTAGCCGACAGGCACGTCGTTGCACTGATCTGGGTGCCGGGGCACAGCAGAATTCATGGCAACGAGATGGCTGACGAGCTGGCCAGGAATGGGTCGGCTCTGGATATCTCAGAGGCAAAGGAGGTCAGCACTGGAAAAATGTGGCTAGCAGTGGGTGGAAAAACCTACAATCCTGTAGGGTCTGCAGGAGTCTGTGGCCCACCTACTGCGCAAAACGCACTGCTTTTCTTATCAAACTAAACAGGAAGGATCTATCTCGACTAACTCCCGTTTACACAGGCCACTGGGCCGTGGGAATCCATACTGCAAGACTAGGACTGGAACACAACATATCTTGTCGTAGTTGCAATTCACCAGATGCAGAAGAAACGGTGGAGCATCTGCTCTGCGATTGCCCAGCACTATGTAGGACTAGAATCAGGCTTCTAGGCAAACCCTGCTTCTGCTGTTTAACGGACATAAGTGATATTAACCCACTGCAACTTCTTAAGTTCTTGAACTCCACAGGCTGGGTTTGAGATATATAACCGACTTCTGCTGCTTTCTTTTCGGGCTTTCTTTTCAGGTTTAAATTGCGAGTAGTGGTTTTAAAACGGCACGCGTAAGTGGTAATTGGAGTTGTTAAACTCGCCACTTCAACCAACCAACCAACCATACCCTTTCTATTATTAGAATCAAAATGCATACCATCGTAAGGTCGTTCGGGCCTAAAGATCCTAGGCCTGATCTTGTTTAAATTCTAAGGGTTGTTTGGTTCCTTTTTTAACGGCTAGGTTATTAACATTCAGAATGAATCCAACAATTTTCTTGAGCTTGGGGCCGTTTTTTATGAAAAATGTTGTGGAAAAGCAACAATAATTTACAAAGTTCAAGCGCGGTCACTGAGGAGATATGGTGGTCTCCGAAATAGCAGCTATAACTTCTACCTTTTGTAAATTATTGTTGATTTTCAATAACATTTTTCATAAAAACGGCCTCAGGCTCAATAAAATTGTCGAATATAATTGTCATAAGGCCATAAATAACAAAAAAAATTCTGAATGGATAATAAATTTAAGGTCAGTCAAACATACGGAAAGAAAGTCGGAGAGTCTCCTTAAAGTCGATGTTTAAAACATCGGTAAAACTTCCATCGATGTATCGTCAATTTTGCGATGTTAGTAAATTGTAAACATCGATGGCAAACATCGAAAATTGAACCGATATCATCGATGTTTCAAAAACATCGGTGCATCGTTTGCATCCCTAGACGTCCCACTAAGGGCCGGTTACTCAATCACAGTATAGACAGTAACCAACCTTTTTGGGTTGTTGTTGTAGTAGTCGTTGTTGTTGTAGTTATATTCACTCCTGAGGAAGGCACGGGGCTGTGTGCTGCTATTTAATGGCCTTCCTGAGACTTTTTCTTAGAT
>NW_023458750.1:46259-46323 GCF_013731165.1 Rhagoletis pomonella
ACATATTGCACAAAAGCTTATACTTTTATTTCACACCAAAGCTACACTGTTTCCATGTAAATTT